>NC_066584.1:456771211-457076595 GCF_024323335.1 Lathyrus oleraceus | reverse complement strand
TTGGGCAACAATCCCATGTTCTTGAAGAAACTTAGCAAATGGACCAGGTGCTTGTCCACTCTCAGTGTATCTACCATAATATTCACCACCCCGATTTGATCTCACTATCTTTATTTGTTTTCCACACTGGTTCTCAACTTCAGCCTTAAAGACTTTGAAGGCATCCAATGCTTCATATTTATTGTTAAGCAAATAAATATGCATATATCGTGAGTAATCATCTATGAAAGTGATGAAATATTTCTGACCATGTGCATCCATATCAGGACAACATATGTCTGTATGAATTATTTCTAATATACTTGAACTTCTATTGGCACCTTTCTTAGACATGTTGGTCTGCTTTCCCTTAATGCAGTCAACACAAGTTTCAAAGTCAGCAAAATCTAGAGTATTAAGTACCCCATCTTTTACTAACCTTTTAATTCTCTCTATGGAGATATGTCCTAATCTCCGATGCCATAACATAGAAGAATTCTCATTAATATTACACCGCTTAGTGCCAGTTTTTAACATGCATTGAACTATAAATGGATTCGATTTGTAAATTAATACGATAAAGACCATCAGACAATATACCATTCCCAACACATTTCGAATTATAAAATAATTCAAACAAGGTGTCTTTAAAATTAAAGGAATATCCAAAAGGTACAAGTCTAGAAACTGAAATTAAGTTTCGTGAGAAACTTGGTACATAAAAGGTCCGTTCTAATTTCAAAACAAAACCATTATTCAAAATTAAATTGCAAGTTCCAATAGCTTCCACATGTGAGCCCATCCTGCTTCCTAATAGGACAGTCCGCTCACTTCCCACTGGCTTCCTTAGGTTTTGCATACCCTATAAGGAATTTGTTATATGGATTGTTGATCCAGAATCAATCCACCAGGTGTTAATATTAACATCGGTCATATTAGATTCATAACAAACAAATGAGAATAAATTACCTTTCTTCTCAAGCCATTTTTTGAATCCAGAGCATTCCTTCTTCATGTGTCCTCCCTTTTTACAGAAGTAATACTTTGCTTCTTTCTTGATATCACCTTGCGGTGATATTTTGAATTTTCCTTTCTGATTGGCTTGTGACTTATCAGTTTTGAAAGCTCTGTTCTTCCCGCGAGTGCTTGTCAGTAATTCACTCTCACTCTGTTCCATTACAAGCCTTTCTTCTTCCTGAACACACATGGTCATTAATTCATTGATTAACCATTTATCTTTATGTGTATTGTAGGAGATCTTGAAATTCCCATACTTAGACGGGAGAGAGTTCAGAATATAGTGCACCAGGAAGGAGTCAGACATATCAACCTCAAGTTTCTTAAGTTGAGCTGAAATGTCACGTATTTTCATTATGTGCTCACGCACACCTTTCACAATGGTGAGTCAGTAGGAGGAAAATTTCATAATTAATGTGCTTGCCAAAGCCTTTTCAGAAGTGAAGAACTCATCGTCAATGGCTTTCAGCAAATCACAGACATTCTCATGCTGATCGACCGAACCACGTATTCCACCTGTGACCTTAGTCTTAATGAACATCACACTGAGCCGGTTGGATCTCTCCCACCGCTCATATAGTGCGATTGCAGCTAGAGTACTTTCATCTATAATTGCAGGTGGTCCGTTTTCCTAATAGCATAATCTATGTCCATCCATCCTAGATGGAGGAGAAATCTTTCCTTCCACACCTTATAGTTATCTCCTTTGAGCTCGGGAATATCACATCGGATATCAGAAAAATTAGCAGGTTGAGAAGCTAAAAAGATAAACAAAATTGATGTCAAAATTTGAGGCATAAATATTATCCAAATTATATGTATTATCAATATAAACATACCATAAAATAAATCTTGCAACATAAAAATTACTTGTGGGCTAAATTTTAATGTAATAAGATTTAAAAAAAATTGCGATAGATTTTTCAAACCTCACACTTTACGTGCATGATATAATTTTGTTTTTATATCCAAAATTAATACTTTATGATAAAGCTATCAAATTATGTACCAATTCATAATTCCTGTGGGCAAGTTATGAAAATATTTTAACATTTTATCCCAATTAATCATACAAATATAATAAAAATTCTTGTAGGATAAAATTCATTATACCATGTATAATTAATTACAATTTTATGTATAATAATTTATGTGATCTCAAAACTTTAAAAGAATAATCTCAATTAATTTAAGGATGTTGTGGCTAATCCAAATTAATCAAAATTATAACGATCACTAGACATAGTAACTCAATTATATGAGAGAACAAAATTAAATAAATAAGATCTCTTATACAATTGCTTAACAAAATAATAACATTATAAATAAATTTTAATTTATGCACAAATTTAATTCAAAGATTAAATAATAAGGCATAGTGATCAGTAAAAATGAAATCATATGGATATTAATAGAATCAAAATACATGTTTAACAAAGCAGCCCAACAGTAATATTCATTTTGGGGACCAAAGACTATTTATAGGCTTGATTCTACCATCAAGAATTTAAAGCCATTAAAACTCATTACCACCCAATTAAATTGTCATATCAATTTACATTAAAACCAAAATAAATCATACCCTTTTCAGAACCAAAATCCCAAAACTATGGACCACATTAAATTGGTTTTTTATTATTAATATTTATTAAAATAAAAATAAGAAACCGTTATAGCTAGGTCATGTTTGAACATGTTGTGGAACCTCTCTTTGGACGTTCTAATGTTGTCAGGTCATATATGAACCCGTTGTTAAAACTTTATTAGTTTGTTTTCCAGTGTTGTCGGGTCATGTCTGAACCTCTTGATGAAAAAACCGTTTGAATTTTTTTGGTATTGTGAGGTTATGTATGAACCTGTTTGCTGAAACTTTATTTGAATTTTCTAGGGTTGTCAGGACATGTATGAAACAGTTGTTGAAATTTTCTTTGAATATTCCAGTGTTGTCAGGTCATGTTTAAACATGTTTTTGAAATTTTCTTTGAATATTCCCCGGTGTTGTCAGGTCATGTCCGAACCTATGATTTGAGCTCTATTGGAGCGTTCTAAAGTGTCGTCAGGTCATGTATGAACCTTTGCATCTCACCAGTGTCTTTTTGTCCAACAAGATTGTTATCCCCATTGAGTATCCACCCTTTTCATTGTCATTTTTGTTTTCTGTAGGCCATCTTTACCGTGTCTCCTTCATCCCCGACATATATGTATTTCATCATTCATCCATAATGAAATATCTAGTTAAGGTTCATATCATATTGCACCATATCCCTAGCAAATCAAAAAGAGAGTCATGCATCCATGCATAACATATCATATCATGTCATATGCATTCAGGATCAAATTTCGGGTCTTCTTAATATTTAACCATCTCCCATTGTGATCATATGAAGAATGTCCTACTTAACATTCTCTGGTTGAATATACTTCAATAGGGGCAATTGTCACACCCCAATTTTGACCTTGAATCGCCGAATCAATACATACATCATAACTTTTTCATCTATGCATATCATATCATGCATTTCATATCGCATAATGCCTAGAATGTCAGTTGAAATAAATTATTGGATATACAGGTAGACTGATTAAGTCAATTTTAAAATGTATGTCAAATCATCGGGCGAAATTTTTCCAAATCGAACTTGTAGACATTAGTTTTATTAATCTAAGTTTTGTGTAGTTTAACTGGTGTAGTTTTGTGTAGTTTAACCTGGTGTAGTTTTGTGTAGTTTAACCTGGTGTAGTTTAAGGGTTTAATCAATATTTCCCTTTCCTTATTTGGAATAAATAAATTTCAGTGGCGACTCTGTTCAATCATTCTGCAAGCGTGCAAACGCTCGTACCGTCATATTTTTCGAGATGCAACAACAAGCCATCAAATTCAAAGAATATGTCTGTTACTCCTATTCAGAAAATAAAATGCACAATGTCAGGTTACAAGTCTTAACATCCTATCATACATGATTACCAGTGCATTAAATTTGTCTCCTCCATTCCATCATACTGTTGTAAATTGTATGGTGGACAACCACATCATCAACAAGTTTGGTATGACAAGCCTAATATTCATGTTCATATTGCTTGTACCTCTTATAAGAATGTTGAAGAACATGTTCCTGACATCATGGACGACATTTTAGATACAAAAACTAAGTTATGACACATAAAGCATGGGAGTACAAGGAACTTCAATGCAAAGAAAGTTGTCTTCTGTATGCGTGATCTAAAAATTGAAGAAGGTAAACCTTATGACGTTTGTCAAGTTGGGAAGAAAACCTAGATGTGATATAATATATTTCAACATATTACTCTTGTTTCTGAATTACCACTTATGGACCTTATGAGACTCATACGAGGAGTTATCATTGAAGGGAAGACTGATGGTCAAGCCGAAGGTCATCCTAACATTAAAAAACCAACGGTGGTTGAGAAGAATAAGCTAAAGGAGATTAGTGATTATGGCATAATTCTTCCTATTGGGGTTCCTTCTCAAATTTCTGGAATTTTCACTATTCAAAAACAGGTGTTCGGTGAAGCTGAAATTGGTGTTCCTCTTAGTCTGTTGAATTTTAGTTATAAGTTGTATGAAAGAAAACATGTCCCAAACATTGCTCTCCATAATATTCCATATTTTGACGAGTTTGATATGATTGTTGGTGAAAACGTTCTTGATGTCCCATTTATGTATAAGCCTATAAGAAATCATCCTCTCATTCAAAATATTGATGCTAATGAGACCCGAGAAAATAATATGGGAAATCAAGATAAAGATGTGTCAGACATCCTGTCCCAAATGTTGGAGACATATTCTCAAATTCATAAGGAGAATGATGATGTTACATATGAGAATAATTATGTGAGTGTGATGATCATGTCCAAGGAGATGTGTAGGAAGATGTTAATGACAACTTGAATGACATAAAGGTGCCTCTGAACAAGAAAAGTAAGAAGATTGTTACTAGAAAGAGGCATAACTTGTAGCACAAGACTATGTGCAAATCAAAGGGGTTGACTTTGATGAAACTTCGACTCCTATTGGTTATCTTAAAGCCATCATAATGTTTATAGGTTTTTCTTGTAGACTTATGTTCACACGTTATCGGATGGATGTGAAAAGTGTTTTCCTTAATAGGTACTTGAATATGGAAGTCAATCAAGAAATTAGTAATGATGTCACCGACATGGATGGTGTCATTGAGAAGGATGATTATGTGGAAGTCTGTCAGGATGCTAGTATTGATGTCAACAACATTAAAAGTGTCATTATGATAATTCTAATGATTGTTGATGATAATCTGTTTCCAATAATGTCAAGTACGGTGTTAGATCATATTGTTCAACAAATGCAAGATGAATTCGAGATGGACATGGTATGTGAACTTTCCTACTTATCTGCTTTTCAAGTGAAGCAAATGAAGGATTACACTTATGATTCCCAAAATATATATGCTGGAAGTAGTTACGCTCAACTGTTGTGGAGTAACCAAATTCTCAAAGATGTAAATGTCATGAAATTATTCTATGACAAAGAGTTACTATGCTTAAACTTTCAAAAATATTACATTTTTATGTTTTTGCTTCTGTGCATTAAATTAATATATGAATCTGCAGTTTCCTCTACAAAGTTATGGATTGAATATGAAAGCATGTTAGGAACAAGGAAATTGTTGAATATTTATGGCATTCTGAAGCAGACAATAAAGAAAAGGAATGAAAAATATGTTGTAGTTATGAAAGCTCATGGAGTTTGTATTAAAGGCATAACAATTAGAGGAAATTTCAATGGTAAGTCTGGAGGTGTTTTTTCTCTCGTCAAGCCTAGGTATTCTCAAGATGATCATGAAGATGTCAACTAGGATGTGCCAGACAACCCGTATGACATGTTGGTGTCTGAGTTTCCAACTCAGAGGAAGGATGGAGAAGTTGCTAAGCTTGATGAACAAGACGTGGTACTCAATGTTGTACCTCTTCAGATGATTGTACCAGTTGATGTTCCAAAGACAAAAGCTAATAATTCTAACTTGAAGAATAATAAGATAATAGAAAAGGTTGAAGAGAAAACTGCTGAGAAGAAATCCATGAAGAGAAAGCTTGTTCAAATAAGTGAATCTAACACAGATGATGAATATGTCCTAGAAATCATTCTTTCCGATGTTCTTGTTATTGTAGAATCTGGTTTTCGTAATATGCTAAGTTTGCAATAAGAAGAAACCTATGGATTAATCACTAGTTTTTGTACCAGAAATACATTATTAGTTGTGATGATGAGATTGGTGATGCCCGAAGTGTTTTAACTTTGAGTTATATAATGAATGTTGGAAAAGATTTGGTTGACATTATGATACACATATGTGCACCTGTCGATGAAGCTGGTCTGGTTTGTGATGGAAAAACGTTGGATATTTTTCACCTTAACTTGTTATCGTTGCTACTGCAATGTTGTGGTATGTGTTCTTGTAATCTAGTAATTATCCCCATTGTAGGCTCGATTTGTCTTTTACCCCTTTCCCATTTTGAGAAAATTATGGGGATATGAGGATATGATGGTATTCAAGAAAGGGTGTTGCTTCTATATCGTGCTCATAAAAAGTTATGGGCTACCATCTTCATAAAGCTCATGCTTATAGACTGTTTTTAGTTAACATGTTTTGGTTTCTTCGAACTCTAACAATTATGTCATGAAGAATGTCTGGAAGAATATGCACAACATCTTGCTAGTTGGTAGGATCTATTGATGCTTTGTTGGTTTTTGGCTCAATTTGGTCATTTTCCTCTATTTTGTTAATGCTACTATGTACTTTGTCTCTTTTGAGGCAAATAGGGGGAGAAAAAGGCACACCACACTTTTCTCCTTGAAGAAGTGTTAATATGAGCAATCTATGATTTGCCTAAAAAATAGTCAAATGGGGAGATTGTTGTTCCTTTGGATTGACTTATTTTTATAGAAAAATGGAAAGCAAGATGTTGTAAAAGTTGGGGAGCACATCTTAGCTCATTTGGTTCTATATTCCATAGCTAGTTCAAGATTGTTCAAGTCCAAGTTTCTACTAAAGTTGCTTGATAAAAAGATTTAGTTGTAAGCAACTTGTTGAGCAAGATGTTTGGAACATGTTGTGTGACATCTTAGGGCACATACTTATCATACTGCATTAAATGAATGCTTCAGCATTGGGTTAGAAAACATGTAATAGTTCTAGTACGATGAGAATTTAATTTTGGAAAAAGCTTGTTAATCCAAATCAATTTGGAAAAGATTCTATTCAAATAAGAAGATTTGATTTGATTGAATTTGCATTGAAGAATAGATGAATATTTAATTTGTTTGGATTTTCTTTGAATAAAATATTTTTTTGATAATGCCTTGAAGGAAATTTTGTTTCAAATTTAGTTTATTCAATATTGTCCTGAAATTGGATATGCTAAGATATTGATTAAAGATTCATTCCATGAAGATATTTAATTAGATGTTTTTCAAATATAAGATTTGGATTTACACTTAATGAGAAAACCTCCAATCTCTATTAAAGATGATTTAGAGTGTGATTTAATTTCTGTAAGAGATTGATTCTGAATCCTTTACTTGAGAAGTTGGAATTATGATTTATATCAAGTCAAGATTTTATTTGATTTGTTCAATATTCATAATTTTGTTACATGGTCAGATGTCAGGTCAAATGTTCCACAATATGTGAGACATCTGTCTCGGACTGTTACTTGGCGATCAAGATAAATTGAAGTATATCTTATCCTTTTAAGATTTGTTTCTTTTTCAGTTATATTAGAGATATAAGTGTGCTAGCTTGAGTTTGGATTTGGAAAAGATCTTATTTATTCAAGATTTATATAAATCAAGGATCTAATAAAGATTTGATTGGTTATGTGAGTTTTTGGAGTTTGTGATATGAATCAAATACATCAAGAATTATCAAGAGATTCATATGTATTCAATAAGATCAATCAAGAATGGAAATCATATTTATTGAAGATTGATCTCCTGTGCTTTTTAGAAGTCCAACTGAATTAATGACCTAAATCCTCATGGGCTTTTGGAGTTGGACTTTTGTGGCTATATAAGGAGTTCATCTCCTTTGTGAAGACTTAGACCTCAACATAAAATATCTACTCATTAGGAGAATTTTATTTTAGTTGAGTCTTTGTTTTTGTTTGTATTTTGTGCACTCTATTTATGTGCTTCAAACCTAAATTAGCGGAATAGAGTATTGAGTTTTAAGGTTGTTATACCATCCTTCTTATTATTGCAATTGCCTGAATACCCGGAGAGTGCTTGAGTGAAAGTGAGAGGGATCTCTTATTCAGGGGGGTCCTGAATGAATCTTCACGAGTAGTATTAAGAAAGTGGCCTTGAACTGAGATAGTTTAGAGTAAGCCCATTAGTCATTCTGACTATTGGAAGTGAAGTCGTTCTATAGGGAGTTCTGAATTGATATTCACTGTTAGTATTAGGAAGAGAGGAATTGAAAAATTGTTCATCTAAGACTATTTTTAATTTTACTATTGAGAGTGGATTTCCTTTCTTGGGTTGAATTCCCCTTCGACGTAGGTGATATTTCACCAAACAGGGTTAACAATTTTTGTGTGTTCTTTACTGCTTTATGATTTAATTACTGTAATATGTTAATATGCTATAAGAACGTTGTACAAACTGTCTTAGACATTGTTTCCAACATCTGTCTTACAAAGAACAAAATTTCAACTCACAAAATTTGATACAAGGAACATATCTCCTTCATTAACACGCGAACGAATATCATTGGAACCTCAGACTCTCTAAAGTGCAAGCTCATCTCCAAACCTTCAAGGGTATCGCCCTGAGATGGTACACAAGCAAGCCATATTTATTAGTCACTAGATATCAGGACTCGGTAAAGAATTTGGTCCATCAATTCTTGGTGAGTAGACACGTGAAGATGTTGACTGTAACATCCCAAATTAATTAAAATATTGTTTTCTTTTTATTTATAGTTTGTCTTATTTTATGACTTTATCATCCATATTATTATTATTATTATTATTATTATTATTTATTATTATTATTATTATTAGTAATTAATTATTAAATTAGAAAACTATAGGTTAATGAGAGAATGAAAGGTCGGTGGAGAATGAATATGAATAAAGGGAATTAAAATAAAATTCAGAATTTTAATTAGAAAATAAAAAAGGAGAATTAGGAAGAACACGAGAGAACATGTTCTATTGGAAGAAAAAGGAAGCAAAACCCTAACACTCCAAAAAGTCCCCTCTTCTTCTCCAAAACTCAAAAAGAGGGTCTAACTCACCAAGATGATAACATTAGAGATTATGCAAGTTAGAACTTTCACCATTGTTAGGAGCTTCACAAAGAATTCTGCACTAACACGGTAGGGGGGGGGGGATTACTCTATAACTTTGAAATTTTGGCATTTAGGGTAGTGGGGTTTCCATTGAACCCCGAATTAAATGAGATTCCATGTGAATTCCCCCTGTGATGATGATTCATAGGCCCTAGGTTATGATTCTCTCTTTATCACCAATGATTTGGTTAAATTGCAGATTTTTGATGTAATTTTTCCATGAAATATATTCTTTAATATTGTTATCATGTGTTGATTAAATGATGATGCATTGTGATGAACCAGTAATTTTACATTGTTGTGTAGATGATGTCATACTGTATGATATTCTGCGATTTCAAACTTATGTTAATTATTGTGTTTAAATTGACTTCATGTACGATGACAGATGTGAAAAATAGAAAATGTGCAGGGTGTAACCGGCTACACTCTTTATGTAACTAGATACTACCCTTGAAACTAGTCAAAATTTGAGGCAGAAGTGGGGTGTAACCAGTTACATGTTTTGTGTAACCGATTACGCACCATGAATTCATCATAAAATGAGTTTCGTAACTCTGATTGAGGTGCAGTTGAATGTGTTGGAAAGCTGGTTCAAAGATCTATCTAATGGTGAATTAAAAATGAAGCTTTTATGCCATATTTTTGTTATATGATTTGAATTTTCAATGTAAAATTTCTAGTGCATGTGTTAACACTGATTGAATAATGAATCTTATTGACTATGTGATACTTAGTAAAGTTATACAAAGATCTATTTTATGGTAAAGACTTCATGATGCATATATGTATGAATGATACTATGAATATGAATAATTATGTAATGTTGCATAATGTTTTAAGACATGAGTCTAATGAGTGATAGGATGCTTGTTATGAATCAAGTCTTGAATGACGAATGATTATGTGAATACCCTTAGAACATGAGCCTAGCGTTTGATAAAATATATGAAGCTCTTCTGTGGTGAACATGTTAGAGGTTAGGTAATAACTAATATTCATTATGTTGAAGGTTTGATAAGAACCAATGTTGAATTATTTTGAAGGTGAACTAATGTTGAATTATGACGAATATTTGATAAGAACCAGTCTTGAATTATGTTGGAGGTTCGATAAGAACTAGTGTATTAATTATGGTTTAAATGTTCAGATGGAATTCATGTTTGTTTTTGTAATGAATCATATATATCAGAGTAGGTATCGTCTAGAGAGAGTGTGTAGTAAGATGTAGCTCGCATGTACTCCCGGACATTACATGTCTACGGACGTCTAGGAGAGAGTCATAGTAAGGGCATAACTCACATGTACTACTAGAAGTAGATTTTAGTGAAGGGTATTGTAGTACATACATAGCTCGCAGGTACTCCTAGACATTGCATGTTTAGGGATGTCTAGGAGAGTGGTGTAGTGCGGAACAAACTCATTTATCCTCTTAAGCTATTAGAACACAGTAAAATAAGCTCTGAGTTAAATGTTGGTACCACAAGCATATTAGTAGAGGATTGTATTGAAAAATAATTCATGTGTATGTTGTGCGATATTGTGATTCCGTGTAATGTTATACAATTGTGTATATGTCGTATGATTATATGTTATGAAATGTCATGTAAAACTATGCAATATTGTGAAATGATGAAATATTGTATGTTGCTATTGATGTTTCACTCTGATGTTATTATACCATTTAATTTATAGAATGTATTCTCACCCCTTTATTTCTATTTTTCCCAATATGAGTCAATGTACAAATTATTATCATGTTGAAACTGAGGAGTAGTCGTTGGCAGTACCTTTTGGAAGATGGTGTAGAAGACCACTTCGTTAGTTTCTTAATGCCTATGTTTTGTTGAACTATTAATTCAACTAGATAGTCTAGTTTTAATTAGGCTATGATAATGTAACATCGGGGTCGTGATTCACATTGTGGAATTATTACTTTGATGTTATGTTTTTTAGCGAAGTACTCTTTTGTGAGAAATTTCCATGTTATCTATGTTAATGTGATACCCTTTTGATTTTATATTTACTTATTCTACAATGTATGTTATATTATAAAGAATTTTTTATTGGAGTTTTAGGGTGTCACATCGACTACTAGCCTTGATGACACCCTATTATCATGTAATTTTAGTAAACATTTGCATATGGTTTTAGCAACTTTTAGTAGTTTAAAGTTGTGTTTTATGAAAAATAATAAGACAATGAAGAAGTTGAAGAAACAAGGTGAAACTTAGAAAATGTGAAGATTTTGTGAAGAAAATAACATTTCAACACTAGAAAATTCGTGTCCAGGTGGCAGGAATTTCTTCAAAATGTCACATCAGGCCATGATCAAAGGGGATCACGACACAACCCAATTGTAACAAAGCAAATTATGGAACGATGTAAAGGGGTCGTGGCATGATTAAACCTAGATTCTGAAGCGTTTTTACTTTTATAAAAGGGAAAATGCAGAATTTGTTAGGGGGATTTTTTAGCAAATGATTTTGACGACAAAGACAGATTTTGAAGCTCCGGAGCGAAGGTTTACATCATCAGAAGCTAAATTGTTTCCAAAATTTCATGTATTGTTTTTCTACTTCTATTGCTATGAATTATTTTAGTATGAGTAGCTAAGTTTCCATTGATTAGGATTTATTAGATGAACCTTTTTGGTTCATATGCCTGAGTTTTGTACTATTTGTATATTTTTATTATTCAATATTTGTTATTTAGTTAATCTTGTGCTTATTGCTTTGTATGTATTGATGAACTCATATATCAAACCTATAATTGTCGAGATTACTGACCCTAACTCTGTGATTATGAAATTTATTAACCATTCAACTTAGTAATTGATTAGGAATAAGAAGTTATGAGTTGTGACTTGAGGTTTAACAATCTAAATTGCGTATTTTAACTTCAAACTGACCTAAGGGATTGGTGAGTTGTAGTGTAGAATAGTGAGTTATACACCAAGGAAATGTGTATAACAACTTAGTTAAACCGTTGTAATTTCTTATTAATCAATTTAGAACAAATAGACACTGACATCAACAATGACATACGAAGGATTCGAAACAAAGCATAATTTCCTTTAATAAGATAAAACTTCCATCATTTTATTTACGCGATTTATATCAAATCAAACCTTAACCCCCCCGGTTTGATTATTATAACACTTTAACTGTTTTGTTAAAGTAAATCAAACCTTATTGATACAAACATTTCTATTGCTTGCCAAAACATTTAGCAAACTTGCTAAATATTATATACAGTTTTTGACGCCGTTGTCGGGGATTGTTAAATTATTTCATAAAGGCAATTTTTGTGCTACACTTTTTATTTTATATTTTTCATTTATGTTATTTTATTTCATTTTAATTTTATTTCCAAATTTCTACTCCTATTTAGTTTTTTTTATGTAGTGCTACTAAGGTACTTCTTGACTATTTATACGAGGTTCAGGATCAAGGCTGATACCGCTTAACTTCGAAATAGTGAAGACAATAAGAGAAAATTAGAAAGTATCTAGAGCAACATAGTTAGCCAAAAAGAAGTTAGAAGAACATAAAACACATGTTTCTTCTGATAACGAAAGCGATCAAGAGAAATAAGACATGGTGATTCCACCAAGACAAACAATAGGAGACTACTGTAGGAGAACTGACGCTAGATTTTTTTTCCAGGATTTCATCCTACTAACCCTGTTACTTTTAATATTAAGAATTATGTGCTTCCAAGTTTGAGAGATAACTCATTAGACGAACACGCTATCAGATACCTGTAGGAGCATCTGACTCGCTTTTATGAGAAAAGTTTGACGTGAGAACCAGAGGGGGTAAATGATGATTTGATCAAATTAAGGTTGTTCAAATTTTCTCTAATCATAAGGGCTAAAGATTGGTTGCAGTGTTTACCAAATAGGACCATTCAAACATGGAAGGATCTAGATGATAAGTTTGTGGAAAGGTTTTTCACTACTACTCAATTTGTGGAAATAAGAGTTGAGATTTCAAGCTTTGAATAAGATGATGTTGAATCTTTGTATGATGCTTGGGAGAGATTCAAACTATTACTCAAAAGATGTCCAAATCACAATATGATTAATACGGAACAGATGAAACATTTCACTAGAGGTTTGAAAAGTCAGACAAGGATACTTCTTGATGCCTCAACTAGAGGTACCATTAAGATAATTGCTGAAGATGAAGTGAAAGAGTTGATTAAGAAGATGTGCCAGAATGAACATCACACATAAAGTGAAAGAAGATTCAAACCAAAGGGTGTATTGGAACTGAATACCAACAATTACATGTTAGCTCAACTATAGGTACTTACTAAATTATTAGTTGGAGCCATAGTTGTTCCAGCCAATGCTAGTCAAGTTCAGTTATTACGATATGATTTTTGTGGATAAGGGCATGCTAATGGCAAATATCTACCTGAATATGTTACCGAAGAAGCTCAATTTGCAAATTTTTAGAGACACAATCACTAATCCAACACTTACAGTCCTGGTTGAAAAGATCACCCCAACTTAAAATGGAGCAACAATCAAAGTTTGAATGCAAATCATTATGTTCAACAAACTCCGCAAGCAACACCACAACGAAAACCATCTCAATTTGAGGAGGACATGGCTCAATTTATGAAGATGACTCAATCTAGTTTCTAGAAAGTAAGTAATATTAAGAAGCTATGACCAAGAGTCATGAGACTATGAGTAGGAACAATGATGCATCCATAAAAATCTAGATATGCATATTGGCTAGTTATCTAGACAATTAGTACCATAACCTAGTTCGAGTGGTTTTTTTTATGGGAATACTGTAGACAATCTGAATAATGAGAATCATAAGGCCATTGAGTTGAGGACTAGAGTGGTACATTCAATCCTTAATGCTAGTGGTGGAAAAAAAAGAAAGTGGGGGTGAGAAGAAAAGTAAAGATGGAGAAGAAGTGGATGAAGAGTAGGAAGTAATCAAAGAATGAGTAGTTGAAAAAGAGAGAGGAAAAAATCAGAGGGAGAAAAAAGTAAGAAATTGAGCGAGGAATCTGTTAGCGGGGATACACTTGATAAGCTTATAAATAAGAACTCACCCTTGAAAATAACCAAAAAGGAAATCCTCAATGAACCTAATCCTGAGCTACCCTATCATGTCAATCCACCTTAACCTATCTTGAATAAGATATCAAAGAAAGATATGGAAGTGGGGAAGTTTAAGAAGTCATGGAGATGCTTACAAAATTATAGGTCAACGTTCCATTATTTGATGCTCTTGAGCAAATGCCGATGTATAGAAAAGTCATAAAATATATCTTAATTGGGAAGCGTAAGCCGAAATATGATGAAAATATTGCTTTAGCAGAAGAGCGTAGTTCCATTATTCAACGCAAGCTGCCACCTATATTGACATATCCATGTAGATTTACTTTTCCTTGTTCTATTATTCCATTGAATATTAGTCATGCACTTTTTGATTTAGCGGAAAGTATCAACGTAATGCCTCTATCTATGATGAGGAATCTTAACTATGGGGAACTAAAGCCAACTCAGATGACTGTTACTTAGTTGATAGACATGTCATTATCCTTATGGATTTATAGAATATGTGATATTGAGAGTAGATTATTTGTTGTTTCCAACTGATTTTGTGATCCTTGATTTGGAAGAAGATTATGAAACACCTTTAGTATTGGGAAAAACTTTCTCTGAAACAGGTAGAGCTCTGATTGATGTGGAAATGGCATAACTTATTTTGAAATTCAACAAAGAACAAGTCATTTTGAATGTATTTGAAGCCATGAAACATCAGAAAGAGAATCCTCAATTCTATAAAGTTAATGTAGTGGAGGAAGTGGTTTAGTAAGTGTTTGGGAGTGTATCACCATTATTGCCAATGGATAGAGTAATTTTGAATTGAAGAAGAGCAAGAAAAAGAAGTGGTTGAATTTGTGCTTTAGTTACAAGCAACCAAAGTTGAAAGAACAACATGAAAAATTAAAGAGTTAGGAGGGAGTGAACATAAGAGCTCAAGCACAGGTTCTAATGGCCCTGAATTAAAAGAGATTCCACGACACTTAAATAATGTCTTATTAGAAGAGAAACCACTACAACCATCTATTTTTAGTAATTCTTTGTCAACTTTGGAAGAAGAAAAGCTCATGAGAATTTTGAGAGAAAAAAAAGAGCGATTGGGTGGAGCGTTTCAGATTTGAAAGGAATAAGCCTTGCTTATTTCATGCATAAAATCAATCTTGATGAAATTTTAAACCAATGGTTCAACCTCAACAGAAACTTTAACCCACAATGAAAGAAGTAGTGAGAAAAGAAGTGCAAAAGTTACTTGAAGCATGTATGATCTACCCTATTTCTGACAGTTCGTGGGTAAGTTATGTGCACGTGGTGAAGGTTATAAAACACAAGAAAGGGGTCTAATTGTTTTGGCTTTTTCTTTCTTTTAGAATTCTTAAGTCAGATTCTAAACACACGGTTATAGAATCTGAGTTAGTTAGAGATATGTAGTGGATATAAAGTGAAAGAAAGAATAATAACACATAGAGTTATCCTGGTTCCTGTTACAAATCGAGAGTAATCCAGTCCCCTTGTACTTACAAGAGATTTTCACGATAATTAAAAAATATTACAATTTGCTCAAAAACACAAGCTAAATACTTCCTTTGCTCAAACACCAAAGTAAGAGACTTCTTTGCTCTAGGACACAAGCTAAAGACTTCCTTGCTCACACACACAAGTATGAGACATCCTTACTCTAGCACACAATCTAAAGACTTCCTTGATCTAGAATACAAGCTAAATACTTCCTTGCTCACACACACAAGTATGAGACTTCCTTGCTCGTACACACAAGTATGAGACTCACTTTCTCTAACACATAAGCTAAAGACTTCGTTGCTCACACACACAAGTATGAGACTTCCTTGCTAAAACACTTAGTAAGATACTTCTAATAATCTACCTAGTAGATAAATTATTGTTGGGTGAATACACTTGATATACAATCAAAGGTGAATAAATAATATAAGGCAATAAGACTCTTTTAAAACTTATGCATTTCTAAGATATACAAGGACAAGAAATTCTAAGTTTAGCTTTTGCTAATAAGTTGATAGAGTAACTTCTCTTTAGTTGTCAATCATTTTTTATTATCATGTTCAGTGTGAATGTGTGTATATGTATCTTATGTTTTCTTCAAATCTTATAGCTCCTTAAACAGTAAAGAAAAAAGTCGTTGAAGATGCAACATAGGAGTTTGTTGAGAATCTTAAAAAGAGACATTGGGAGGCGTTGGGACGTTTCACCAAACTGTCAGGTTAGGCGAAACCTAGTTTGAAAAACCTTTACTACAAGAGGAATTAGAAGTTGTATTCCAGTAGACTCTATGAAGAAACTAGAGCTTAGGTCATCACGTGATAAAGTATGTTCAGAGGTGAACATTTACCTATCAAATGCACCTTGGTTCTTGCGCTTTGACTAGCTCAATTTCTGATCAGAAGCAGACTTCTCAAAAGTCTGGTCTTTAGAGGCTAACTCATTCAACCTTTGATGTTTGAATATTGATTTCTTTAGAAGGTAACTTCTTCAAAGCCAGATCTTTAGCTTCTGATACATCAAAATATGATCTTCACGCTTCTCTTTGGATGTTCAGAGTCATAACTAATACTTGGATTTAATATGAATTTTAGACTATGGTCCTACAAACTTGAATAAACATTAATATACCCCGTTGTTCTTTAAATACTTTGTTATCATCAAAACCCAAAGGATACGGGACAAACTAATTGTGTTCCAACAATCCCCCCTTTTTGATGGTGACAAACATAAGTATTTAAGAATAATAGTTGATAATTTAATTAACTAGTTGACTGTAGGGTCCGAAGTTTGTAAGATCCCCTTGAGTCTAATGTTTCACATGGTTAGGTTTGTAATCCCTCCCTAAGTCCTATCCAGGTTAATTAAATTTAAACATGTAAAGCACATAATATATTTCTTCAGAGTTCAAGAAAGATAATAACTGTCATATTTCAGGTGATTAAATACTTCTATATTTACTCCCTCTTTTGTCATCAAAAAAATAAAATAAGGAAAGGAAGTAGAAAAGATACTGAAAAAAACAATATTTTTATATAGCCCCAACAAATGTCAGAAAAAGTATTTAAGAGAGCATTATTTGGGATGAAATCAGAACAGGATAGAAATAGTTTAAAAACATATTTGATCTTCCTTTTAAACAAAAAAAGTTGAAAAGATTTGAGAATTGATTGGAATGGTTTCTTTTAGCTACGCTTTGAGAGGAATAAGGCAGTCAAGTACGGAGACACGTGTTTGAAGAAAATGAATTTATTGATCTCTAATGACCATTGGTGCCAATATCCAAAACTGATTTCACTTTAACCAAAACTCTCTATAAAAGCAGAGTTTTTATACAAGCAAGATCATATTTCATTTAAACTTAACACACTTATTCAAAGCAATAACAATGAGTGATTCTCTAAAAAACTCCAAAGTGACACTCTGAGCGAAGTTAACAAGACAATTAATGAATATGTTGTAAGAAAGCTTAAGAGTCAGTCTAAAAAGGCTGAAGGTTCAAGATCAGCAATAAATTCATCAACAAGATCATTGAAGGTGAGAAAACCATCAGTGGAAAAGAAGAAGAGGAGGCTTCAGAAAAGCCCAGATCCACCCTCTGACTATGGTTCAGATGCCGATGAGTTTGACTTTGACTAGTCAAACTTCCTCAATCGTCATGCTTATTTTCTAGAAGAATTTGGAGGGGATTAGGTGATGTAGTTCATTTTGATCTATGCGAGGAAATCAGTCTTGTACCCCTTCCTTAATAATAAAAAAAAGGTCACTTCCTTTTCCTTTTGCATATATCACTATTAATCTCTTGCGTCCATATAATTTGATCCACCAAGAAGAGTGAGATAAATTCTCTTTCTAACCTTTCCAACCAATATTGAGTTGTGAGTAATAAAAAGTTCAATCAAAATTTTAATCACATAACTGTAAAATATACCATTAAAGGGAAAACAAAATAAAATTTAATTTTATCCAGAAATGTTGATTCCTCAAGATAACACAATCGTGTTTGTTAAGAGAAGAACATTTATGAAAGAATCCACATTTTTTAGCTTAACTAACCATGATTGGTTAGTTCTATTAATATAACTCAAGGATCAGAACGCAGGAAATTCTTATAATAATTTTAACTTAGGATCTTCTGAACCAGAAGATCATTTCATATAATGAACTAATTAGTTCAGAGTTAATGACAGTTTCAAGAGATATACAATATTCAAAAAATACATACATCAATAACTACAAGTTATTATCCAACAAATCATAAACCAAGTGTCAGAAAACCTTTCAGAGTTTTGACACATAAGTGGACAAATGTCAAACATCAAATTACCCACTTATATTACCAGCGACAAGAAATCAAATTCTGAGTATCAGAGTCTGAGTTGCTTAGATGCTATTATTCAAAAGCTTATTTATAGCTTCTGACTAAAGTAGCTCTTGGTCATCATCAGACTCTGATTCTCCATTTTAGACTCAATCACCAAGAGGCTTGGTAAATATGTCATCCTATTGATGGTTTATATCAATGAATTGTATATGTATTACACCATTATGAACATAGTCTCTTATAAGATGATGTTTTATTTCTATGTGCTTGGTTCTAGAATCTTGAATAGGATTCTTTGTCAAATAGATAGAAGCAGTATTACCACAAAATATTGGAATATTTCTTCCACCTATCGGATAGTCTTCCAATTGATCTTTCATCTAGAGTATTTGTGTGCAATAACTTGCAACTGAGATGTATTCGACTTCTACTATAGACAAAGTACATGTAGCTTGTCTTTTACTAGCCAAGGATATTAGGTTTAGACATATGAATTGACAACATCCACTTGTGGATTTTCTTTCAATTTTATCCCTAACATAGTCAGTATCACAAAATCCAACTAGCTTATAATATATGGATTTCTTATAAAGAAATCCTAGATGTGTTGTTCCTTTAGATATCTAAAGATCCTCTTAACAACTGTTAAGTGAGTCTCTCTAGGATATGAATGAAATATTCCACACAGACAAACTCTAAATAAAATATATGGTCTAGAAGCTATTAAATAAATAAGAGAGCATATCATACCTCTGTACAACTTCTGGAAGACCTTGGTGTTGCCGTCATCTTTGCTAATGTTACAGGTTGGATGCATATGAGTGCTCATGATCTTGCAATCATCAAGTTTGAACTTCTTCAGAAGCTCATTTGTAAATTTAGTCTGATGAACATGGACTCCCTCTTTGAATTGATTGATTTGAATTCCAAGGAAGAACTTTAGCTCTCCCATCATACTCATTCCAAATTCAGCCTGCATTGCCTTGGAAAATTCTTGGCAAAGAAAAACATTAGTTGAACCAAAGATTATATCATCAACATACACTTGGACAATTAAGATATCATTCTTAAGAGACTTTATAAAGAGTGTAGTGTCTACTTTGCCTTTCTGAAATCCATTTTCTAACAAAAAATTACTCATTGTCTCATACCAAGCTCTGGAAGCTTGTTTGAGTCCATATAATGATTTCTTTAGTTTGAAAACATAATATAAATGGACCGAGTCCTCAAACCCATGTGGTTTTTTAACATACACTTCCTTAGAAATGGCATCATTTAGAATGCACTTTTAACATCAATTTGGTATAGAATAATGTCATGATTAATAGCATAAGAGAGAAGTAACATGATTGCCTTTAAACTTGAAAATGGTGTGAGGGTTTCAGAGAAATCTATACCTTCTTGCTGACTGTAGCCTTGAGCTACAAGTATAGCCTTATTTCTTAGCACTTCTCCTTGCTCGTTGAACTTGTTACTGAATACCCATTTTATTCCAATAATGTTTTTCTCTGAAGGTTTAGGTACCAGATTCCATACATCATTCCTTTGAAACTGATTCAACACTTCTTGCATAGCCACAATCTAACCATTATCAAAAACTGCTTCATCAACATAAGGAGGTTCAATTATGGAATGTAGTCCTAGCATAGAATGCTCTTCTCTGAAGGTAGGCCTTATCTTTCTAGGGCTATCTTTGTTTCCAAGAATTAACTCTTCTAGGTGAGAAGACTTATACTTGAAGGTCTTCTTGGATTGTGATACATGTGAGAAGTCTTCTTGTTCTTCTTCAGATCCTTCATTTTCAAGATGAGCTTCTAAGGTAATATCAACTTCTAGATTATTAGCTTTTAGAGTTCAGATAACTTCTAAGCATTCAGGTTCAGATGGATTGATTGCTTACGAGCTTCCAGATCCTTGACCTCTAGCTTCAGATGTGTCTTTAGATACACATATTTCTGAGAAAATTTGAACTAGCTTTGACATTTTACTGGCAGGATCTTTGTCATTAAAATTAATATGTCTTGACTCTTCAACCATATTGGTTTTAGAGTTATACACTCTATATGCTTTAGAGTGTTCAAAGTATGCCAAAAAGATACCCTTGTGAGCTTTAGTATCAAATTTATCCAGATAAGCTTTGTTTAGAGTGTAATAGGTACATCCAAACTGATGAAAATAAGAGATGCTTGGCTTTATTCCCTTGAACAAATCATATGATGTTTTGTTAAGAATAGGTCTAATATAGATTCTATTCTGAACATAACATGATGTGTTTACAACTTCTTCCCAGAAGTACTTAAGTAAGCTGTTTTCATGGATCATGGTTCTTGCCATTTGTTGTAAAGGTTTATTCTTTCTCTCTACAACTCCATTTCACTGTGGAATTATAGGAGAAGAGAACTCTTGGATAGTTCCATGTTTTTCACAAAATAGTTCAAATGGCTCATTTTCAAATTCACCACCATGATCACTTCTTACCTTTAAAATTTTAGATTCTTTTTCAGTTTGTACTTGTATGTAGAAAATTTTGAACACATCATATGATTCATCCTTGGTTATTAGGAATTTAATACAATACCATATGTTATAGTCATCAATAATTACTAGACCATATTTCTTCCCATTGATTGATGCAGTACTAATAGGACCAAACAAATCAATGTGAAGTAGTTCTAAGGGTCTAGAGGTAGGGACAATGTTTTTAGATTTGAAAGAAGTTTTGCTGATTTTTCCTACTTGACATGCTCCACAAAGAGCATATGAGTGATAATTGAGATATCGAAATCCTTTAACAAGTTTTAACTTGTTAAGTTTAGAGATTAATCTCTCATTAGAATGATGTAACCTTCTGTCCCAGATCCACTTCTCATCACCCACATGTAGAAGGAAAAGTACCTTATGATCAACCAATTCATAAAAATTGATTTTATAAACATTTCCCTATCTCTTCCCTTTGAATACTATGGACTTGTCATATTCGTTCATGACTTGCAACTGTTGTTATTAAATACGACTTCATAACCACTGTCACAAAATTGACTAATGCTCAGTAGGTTATGTTTAAGTCCATCTACAAGCTAAACATTATTAATTGAAATACAGGATTTACCAATAGTACCCATACCAGTGATATTTCCTTTCTAGTTTCCTCCAAATCCCACAATTCATCCCTCTTTAAGGAGTTAAGGTTTGGAACATAAGCTTTTCCCATGTCATATGTCGTGAGCAGCCAGACATTGTTTAGGTACCATGACTGCTGCTTTGCTTCTCCCTTGAATCATGGAAGCATGGAAGCATGTTTCGTTCTACTGAAGCCATTTATGAGAAATTCTTGAGAGTCATTTCATTCTCATCATGAAGTTTGTCAGACACTTCCTTTACTAGAACCATATGATCTTTCTCTAGAGCTTCATTTTTGTTTTGAACAAACTTTATATATTCTTTTAAATACATTGTCCTCTTCCTCAGACCAAACTTTATCTACATCTTTCCATAAGCTCTTTATTTACATCTTTCTCTATCCTTTATCTATTCTTTTAAATCTGAACAAACTTAATTTTCTCTTGACATCTTCCCATAAGCTCTTGAATAAAAGTAATTAAATCAGAACAAGATATTTTAGAAAATACCTCATCCTCTTCCTCAGACTCTGAGCCAGAATCTGAGTCAAAATTTGCTTCTGAAGATGTAAGAGCCATCAATGCAAGGTTGGCTTGCTCTTCATCCTTTTCAGAGTCTTCCTCGTTGTCAAGTACATCCCATGTTGCCATGAGACTTTTCTTGAATATGTTCTTGAAGCTATCCTTATGAAAGCTTCCTTTCTTTGGCATGTCCTTTTGTATCTCAATACATTTATCAATGAAATGACCAGGCTTCTTGCAGTTGAAGCAACCTTTCTTATCATCTTTCTTATCATCTTTCTTATCTTTGAAGCCAGATTCTCTGAATTCACTGCTTCTACAAGAAAAAAAATTGTTCTTCATGGCCAGATCCTGAAATATTTTAATGATGAAGGCCATCTCCTTATCATTTAAGTTATCCTCATAATCTTCTGCGTGAGAAGCTTCTTCAGACTCCCAAACTTAAGAATCCTTTGTAGTTTTAGCAACAGATTTCAAAGCAAGTGGCTTTGAATTTCTGACAGGTTTATCTCCATTGAGCTCCATCTCATGGCTATGAAGATTACTAATAAGGCTCTTAAGACTTAATGTGTTTAAGTCTTTAGCCTCTTGTATAGCTGCCACTTTAGGTTTGTATCTGATAGGAAGACTCCTAAGAATATTCTTTACATGATTAGGGGTAGTATAGCTCTTGTTCAGAACCTGAAGTCCATATAAAAGAACTTTAAACCTAGAGATCATGGTTTCAATGTTTTCACCTTCCTTCATTATGAACAACTCATAGTGCTGAACCATAAGGTTAGCCTTAACTTTCTGAACTTGTTAATTTCCTTCATAAATACCACATACGAAATTGAAAATGGTCTTAGTAGTAGATTTTTCAATGATTTTGATGTACACTGAATGAGGTAGAGCATCAACCAACACGCCTCTACTAACTCTATGATGTTTTCTATAAACCTTTTTCTGAGTTGGTGTGAAAGCTTTTCTATCAGACACCATTCCAACTCCACTGAATAGAATATCAATGCCATATTCTCAAATATCCCATCACTCATTATCAAGGCCTATGATATGAGTATACATATTGCTCTTCATCCATTCAAACTCGGTAGAGTCTCTAGTGAAAGTTGGAGAACTAGTTGTATAACTGTTCTTTTATGGATTGCTAGAAGTACCACTTTCTGATCCAGAAACACCAGACATGTTTCAATATGTTTTTCTCAGGATATTTTCAGTACCACAGTTAAGTATTAAGCACATACCGTGCTATGATGCCAACTGAAGGTGAGAAAAACACAAGAAGGGGGTTAAATTGTGTTGGTTTTTCTTTCTTTTAGAACTTTTAAGTCAGATTCTAAACACAAGAGTATAAAATCCGAGTTAGTTAGAGATAGACAGCTGATATAAAGTGCAATAAAGAAGAATAACAAATAAAGTTATCCTGGTTCCTCTCACAAACCGAGAGGAATCCAGTCCCCTTGTACTTATAATAGATTTTTACTATAATCACACAATATTACAATTTTCTCAAGAACACAGGCAATAGACTTCCTTTTCTCAAAAACAGAAGTAAGAGACTTTCTTGCTCTAGCACACAAGCTAAATATCTCCTTGCTCACAGACACAAGTATGCGACTTCCTTGCTCTAGCACACAAGCTAAAGACTTCCTTGCTCACACAAACAAGTATGAGACTTCCTTGCTCTAGCACACAGGCTAAAGACTTCCTTGCTCTCTCTCTCTCTCTCTCTCTCTCTCTCTCTCTCTCTCTCTCACACACACACACACACACACACACACACGCATACATACAAGTATGAGACTTACTTGCTCTAAAACACAAGCTAAAGACTTCCTCAATCACACACACAAGCATGTGACTTCATTGCGTTAGCATACAAGCTAAAGATTTCCATGCTTACACACACAAGTATGATACTTACTTTAATGATCACATAAGCTAAATACTTCCTTGTTCACAGACACAAGTATAAGACTTCCATGCTCAAACACTTAGTAAGAGACTTTTAACAATCTACCTAGCAGGTAAATGATAGTTAGGTGAAAATACTTGATATACAATAAAAGGTGTATAAATATTACAATGCAATAAGACTCTTTTAAAACTTAAGGATTTCTAAGATATACAAGGATAAGAAATCCTAACTTTAGTTTGTGCTAATAATTTGACAGAGTAACTTCTCTTTAGTTGTCAATCATTGTTTATTAGCAAGTTCAACATGAATGCATGTATCTATATCTTATGTTTTATTCAATTCTTTTCGCTCCTTAAATAGTGAAGAAAAGAGCCATTGAAGATGCAATAGAGGATTCCGTTGAGAAGCTCCAAAATAGATGTTGGGAGACATTAGGATGTTTCACCAAACTGTCAGGTTAGGTGGAACCTAGTTTGAAAAAGGTTTGCAGCAAAAGAAATTAGCAATTGTATCCCAACATACTCTATGAAGAAACTAGAGCTTAGGTCATCACTTGATCAAGTATGTTCAGAGGTGAATAATGACCTATCAACACCAGCTTGGTATTTTCACTTTGACTAGCTCAGGTTCTGATCAAAAGCAGACTTCTCAAAAGTTTGGTCTTCAAAGGCTGACTCATTCAGACTCTGTTGTTTGACTGTTGATCTCTTTAGAAGATGACTTCTTCAGAGTCAGTTCTTTAGCTTCTAATACATCATAATATGATCTTCACGCTTCTCTTTGGATGTTAAGAGTCAAAACTAATACTTGGATTTAATATGAATTTTAGTTTATGGTCCTGCACATTTGAACAAACATTAGTATACCCTATTGTTCTTTAAATACTTTGTTATCATCAAAACCCAAAGGATATGGGACAAACCAATTTTGTTCTAACACGTAGTTCCAAAGAAGGGATGTATGTGACTTATTAGGAATGAAAAAAATGAGTCAATTCCAAGTCGTACAATTACCGAGTGACGAATGTGTATTGACTACAAAGAGTTAAATCAAGCTACTAGAAAAGATCACCTTCCTTTACATTTCTTGGATCAAATGTTAGAAAGATTAGCAAGGCAAACTTACTATTGTTTCTTTGATGGCTATTCAGAATATAATCAAATTTCTATGGATCCCAGTAATCAAGAGAAGTCTTCTTTCACATTCCCTTTCGAAGTTTTTGCTTATCATAGGATGCCATTCGGTATTTGCAATGCTCTAGATAATTTCCAAAGGTGTATGCTTTATATTTTTGCTGATATAATTGAAAATTCCATTGAGGTATTTATGGATGATTTTTTTTTAGTTTTTGGTAATAGTTTTGAAAGTTGTCTTGATCACCTTAATGTCGTTTGAAAGATCTATGTAAAAACAAACCTCATTTTAAATTAGAAAAAATGTCACTTTATGGTGATAAAAGGTATTTTTTAGGACATAAAATCTCTTTATAAAAGGTATCGAGGTAGATCAAGCCATAATTAAGCTAATCTAAAAATTTACACCTCCTATTAATGTGAAAGGAGATATAAGTTTCTTAGGACACACCAGTTTTTATCGATGTTTCATAAAAGACTTTTCCAAGATTGCAAAACCTTTATGAAATCCTTTTGTGAAAGAGAATGGATTTGAGTTAAATACTTATTCTTTACATTATTTCTCTTTCATTAAAAAAAATTGGTAATTGCATCTATAGTCATTGTGGAACTATTTACTTGGAGGTTCAAGCAATAAGTGATCAAATCTAAAAAAGTCATGCCTATCATGGTTTTGATAAGGACAACTCATCCTTGATGACAAATTATGAAGATGTAACATGACAACTCATAAACATGCAACCTGACTTTGTTAAATGATAGGCCAAGATCTAGAGGGTAGGGGTGAATAGATCACAAGTTAAAATTTGAACCAAAATTGGTTGAAAGCGTTTATAGCGTGGAAGCAAGTTTCAAATTTTTCCTAGATCAAAAGTCGTCTAATCGAAGCTACTATCGAAAAGCTCAGATATGCGTAGAGGTGTCAAGGCAATGATAATAATCCACAAGTTAATCAACAACAATTAAACATAACTAATTGAATACAATACAATAGGAAAAGTCTATCTCCAATGAATAAAACACACAAAAAATTAAGTCAAGCAATTTGTCGAACACTTAGTGTGTGATTAACAATGTTCGCAACTTTATGTAGTGTTTGTTATTCCTAGAAATCCAATCATAACCAAATGGTTTGTGATCTACACAACAACACAAATTTCAAAACACATTCAAAATTATGATCAATGCAATCGACAATTTACAAATCATATATATATATATATATATATATATATATATATATATATATATATATATATATATATATAAAGAGAGAGAGAGAGAGAGAGAGAGAGAGAGAGAGAGAGAGAGAGAGAGAGAGAGAGAGTACACAAGGATTTGTTTAGGCAGTTTCCTAATTGACCTTGCTATGGGTACGTCTTCTCTCAATTCGAATTCGAATTGAGATATTATAATAAATCTTACTTTGCAAAAGGTGTGTATACAAGAGATGAAGAAATCGAACTCTACAAACCCTAAGTTTGATGTTGACTTTACTACCTCCAAAACCGTTGGTCAAAGATTGATCAAGTAACCAACAATGTCACTTTAATTCAGCTATTCTTGCTACTTCCTTGCAAGACACTCTTTGTCCCAAGGTTTTCACCCGATTGAATTACTCCCAAGTGCACACTTGTTAAAACCCAAGATTTGCCAACACATTCCACCGTCTCACGCTAATTCCTTGCAAGGCACCCCTTGTCCCAAGGCTTTCACTTGATCGGATCCGAATTGTACAATCTTGTCTAAAACCTTCAAACCCTAAGAGATCATGAAGAAAAAACCAAACTCGATTTTATGATTTGAATCCCTCAAAGTTCTCAACCCAATATTCTCGGTACAATAAACTTAATTGGATGTTATCAACCCTAATCTAGATGACACCCAATCAAAAAATGATAATGTGTATCCATAAATGGAGTTGAAGATTATGAGAATACTTTGAAATCCTGGAATCATGTAGGTGTTACTCACTCTAGAAACCTTACTAGAGAAAGATGCACTATTGTACCTTGAAAAATACTATCCTTAGCGAAGCGCTTCGCACGCTCGCGAAAAAAAATGTTTGAACAGAGTCACAACCGAACTTTATTTATTCCAATGAAGGAATAGGAAAATATAGATAAAACCTTGGAAAAGAACATGGTCATCACAACCATATTTGGGTTCAGGAGTCGATTAGGCAAGGGGAAAGTATTAGCACCCCTCACGTCCATTGTACTCAATGAGAACCTTTTAGTTAAACTTGTGATTTGAATGTTAGCTTATGTTATTTGTTTTCTTCAAATTATTAAAAGTGTAGATAGAAAAAGAAAGGCGTCACAATTTGTTTCTTATTATTGTGTCTGACGAGATTGCAGGTCTCGCTCCTACGTATCTCCAAGTGTAATAGAGAATTCAACGCATACATAGTTCTAGGTAGAAAATGTTTGTTTGTTGGTCGACATTAGCGAAATTTATCTTGTATTAATTGATGAAAAACATTGTTTTACCCAAAACAGGTGAGGAGAGGGCATTTGTATCACATTGAATGGATTTAGAAATCAACATTCATAGGAAAATGTCACGTATCTCAACTCAACGATTGTGGTTGAAACATTGGATTGCATCATCTTAAGACAAAATGTCTTTCGTTTATAAAAAGGTTTTTAAGATTAATCACACGAAGGCGAGGAAAGGGTTTGATTGGTTGTATGTATTTTATAGGTGAATGACGATTGTTTGATGAGAACGAGACCTAAGCCTCAGGATCAACCAATCGGGGTTTCACCGGAACGCTAGATTTCAACGATCCTTTTCTTTTGTGTTTATTTTAAAAGAAAGGTGATTTGATCGAGATAAAAGACGAGTTACTCTGAATAAAAAAGCTACTTGGTGTTGAGTCAAGATTTAAGAAATGAGCTATAATTATTCTACTCTATTATTTTATCCATATATATATATATATATATATATATATATATATATATATATATAAACTCGTTGGTGGTACCCAAGTCTCTCAAGCCGGTTCCACAACCTTACCCACTCGGGTATGACCGAAATGTGCAATGTGGATATCATGTTGGATATATAGCCTTTTAAAACTTTCAAAGACAAAGAACAATAGTTGGTTGACAACAGGTACATAGCCTTTCAAGAAGGAAGTTTGGTGGTGAACGTCAACCTATCTCCCGGATAAGTGCGAAGATCTGAAGGGGCGACTCCCGAAGTCAATGGATCAAGTTTGAAGAAGTCAATTCCCTGAAGCTGACAATCATTTGGTTGTTTCAACATTTCTTTTGTAATTTCTTTGCATTATTGTTTATTTTCTTTTAAGCATTATTGTTTTCTTTGAATTGGTAAGATTAATGAAATGTTTATGCATCTTTTGAATTAATCCATTCGTATTCACTCGTTTTTCATTTATGTAAAAAAAGGGCTTGGGTCAGATCCGACCCGGATCTAAGTGACTGGGCATCCAAATCCTTGTTTTGGGTTGCTCCCTTTAGGGTTTCCTTTGTGCACCCCTCCCCTTGCATGTGTTTAGCTTAAGGAGATGGGCCATTTGGGCCTGTTTGAGTTTTCACCAATGTTTTGTTTGTTTTATTTTAAACTTTATCTTTTATTTTTTTGGATAATAGTTATGATAATTATAACTCCAAAAATATTTTATTTCTTTTTTTTCTACTTAATTTTAATCAATATTTTTTTATTAATTAAATGATTACTACTATTAAATCAGACAATATAACTAGTTAATTTCTAAATAATTTTTATCATTTCATTGTATTATTTAAATAATTTTTATAAATAAATAGACAAATTAATTAAATAATACAAGGAAATGATGAAAATTATTTAGAAATTAACTAGTTATATTGTCTGATTTAATAGTAGTAATCATTTAATTGATAAAAAAATATTGATTAAAATGAAGTAGAAAAAAAAGAAAAAAATATTTTTGGAGTTATATTTATCATAACTATTATCCAAAAAAATAAAAGATAAAGTTTAAAATAAAACAAACAAAACGTTGGTGAAAACTCAAACAGGCCTAAATGGCCCATCTCCTTCAGCTAAACACATGCAAGGGGAGGGGTGCACAAAGAAAACCCTAAAGGGAGCAACCCAAAACCAGGATTTGGATGCCCAGTCACTTGGATCCGGATCAGATCTGACCCAAGCCCTTTCTTTACATAAATGAAAAACGAGTGAATGCGAATGGATGCATTTAAAAGATGCATAAACATTTCATTAATCTTACCAATTCAAAGAAAACAATAATGCTTAAAAGAAAATAAACAATAATGCAAAGAAATTACAAAAGAAATGTTGAAACAACCAAATGATTGTCAGCTTCAGGGAATTGACTTCTTCAAACTTGATCCATTGACTTCGGGAGTCGCCCCTTCAGATCTTCGCACTTATCCGGGAGATAGGTTGACGTTCACCACCAAGCTTCCTTCTTGAAGGCTATGCACCTGTTGTCAACCAACTATTGTTCTTTGTCTTTGAAAGTTTTAAAAGGCTATGTATCCAACATGATATCCACATTGCATATTTCGGTCATACCCTGGTGGGTAAGGTTATGGAACCGGCTTGAGAGACTTGGGTACCATCAACGAGTTTTAAATCAGAGGCTGTAGAAGTTGGTTGTATGTCATTGGAATTGGATTACAAGGAGAATTCCTTATTTCCAAGTTATTTTGAAGCTTATGCTGATTCTAATGTTGATTTTGATATCTCTGGCCTTGGGCTCGTTGATGAGGAGTAAACCATGGTTGTTGGCATTGAAGACCAAAAGATAGTGGTTACTGGTATAACACTCTGGTTACTATTGATTATTCATTTTTATCCACTTGAAGGTTGGGGTCAGCAAGCCTTTCTACATTGGCACGACAATCTTCATTCTCATTGTTGGACGCATCCCTCTTGGATCCACCACTCACTTCTCCTTTGCTTCCGATGGATTAGGTCATGACATTGAAAATCCAAGGCGGTATCTCAATGCTCTTATCGGGAAACAACGATATCTCGTTAACCACATCCCCTACCTCTTCCTTGTGGTACAAAACCTTAAGGGGTTTCAGAGGTCCTTTGCCTTTCTCATTATATGGCTCAAAAATCAAGATATATGCACCTGAGCCTTCTTTCTTGAGTGTTGATGATCTTATGTCAATCAATCTTCGCAGATTGAGCTTAAAACTATCGCATTCTTTGATAGAGTGTCCCATTGTTCTAGTATGATATTCGCACTTGACCTTTGGGTGGTCTTCTTCAAATACTAAGCTCTTGTTGTTGATCAATTCTCGTACTAAGGCTTTCAACACAAAGCACAAATCCAAGTCATATACTACTAACCCTTTATGGAATTCACACGTTACATTTGGATTGTACAATGACAGGTATGTTGACGTAGGTGTGAGAGCTCAAGGAGTCACCCAAGTATTCTGGATCAGATGTGGGTAGAGCTTTCTATATGGCATCGAACTCAAACCTTCATGATTTTTGTTCCCCTTGTTCTGATTATGATTTTTGTTCTGACCCTGACTTCGCCGATTTTGGGAAGGAATGGCTAGAGAATATTGATGATGACATCCCGAGGGAGGGCCTTATGTCGGTAGATGATGAGTTGCCATATGGAATTACCCTTTACTTTGGGTAACACTGGATGGATGTGGAGCAGTAACTCCCTCTGTTGCAACAATGGATACAAGGTGACCCTCTTTTGTCAATAAGGCTTTCAGGGTTTCCAAGACCCATCCCATTTGGATCTTCAAAATATTAAGTTCCTCCTTCAATGCTTCTTGACTTTTCCTTAGCTCGTGCATCATCTCCTAATATATGGTTCTTTGTTCTAAACACATGTCGGGAATCACTTTGTTGATCATGGACAAAGGATGGATGAGTTTTTTTGGTATTTTCAGAAAATGATATGCAATGCATGACGACAAATGCAAATGCAATGGTATATGAATGGATGCATTTTTTGTGTGTGTTTTGGTATGCAAAGAAAATGCAATGCAGTTATAATGAAGATCTGGGATAACATGAGTATTGCCAGAACACCATACTAGGTAGATTTCCTTATATCAGATAGCTATAGGCTTTCTACCCATAAACCACTCACAAGATAGTTTCTAGGTTTTGGATAAGGTTCCTAGTGTCATGGACTCCCATCGTATCAACGTCATGCAATAGGCTAGCCGCTTTATGATAAGAGTGACGAAAAGGTCTCTTCTGAGCGAGGTTTTCATGTTAGGTGCAACTAGGAGAGGCCCTTGGAGTCAAACATTATGCAACCACCAAAGCAAAAACTGGTTCTAAGAGGGTGTCCTAGAGTCATGGACCCTTCATGAATCAATGTCATGTGACAAGCTAACTGTCTTATAACGAGATCTACAAAAAGGTCCACTCTAGGGGAAGTCTTCATGCAAGGCACACAAGGAGAGGCCATTTGGGACTAACACTACACAACTTCCAATTCTAACTTATGTGTTCTCTCTTCTTTTTCCAAAACTCGGGCGTAGAGCTTTATTCATGATATCAAACCCCAAAACCCACACATAAATATATACAGATATAAAAATGAGATACTACAAAGATAAAGAAAACATATAACAAAGAAATAAGAAACAAACAAAGATAACACACATATAGAAACCTAACTAAACTAGGGTTGACTCGCTTAGGAGATGTTCCAGTTCCCAACAGAGTCACCATTTGTCGTACCTCGAAAATACTATCCTTCGCGAAGCGCATCACATGCTCGCGAAAAAAAAAGTTTGAACAGAGTCACCACCGAACTTTATTTATACCAATGAATAAATAGGACCATACCGATACAACTTTGGAAAAGAACATGGTCGTCGCAACCATATTTAGGTTCGAGAGTCGATTAGGAAAGGGGAAGGTATTAGCACCCCTCACGTCCGTTGTACTCAATGGGACCCTTTTAGTTAAACTTGTGATTTGAATGTTAGCTTATGTTATTTGTTTTCTTCAAATTATTAAAAGTGTAGAGAGAAAAACAAAGGGGTCACAATTTTTTTATTATTATTGTGCCTGACAAGATTGCCGGTCTCGCTCCTACGTATCTCCAGGTGCAATAGAGAACTCAAGGCATACGTAGTTCTGGTTAAAAAATGTTTGTTTGTTGGTCGACTTTAGCAAAATCTATCTTGTATTAATCGATGAAAAACATTGTTTAACCCAAAACAAGTGAGGAGTGGACGTTTGCATCCCATTGAAGGGATTTACAAATCAACATTCACGGAAAACGTCACTTATCTCAACTCAACGATTGTAGGATGAAACATTGGTTTGCATCATCTTAAGATAAAATGTTTTCGTTTATAAAAAGGTTTTTAAGATTAATCGCATGGAGGCGAGGAAAGAGTTTGATTGGTTGAATGTACTTTATAGGTGAATGACGAATGTTTGATGAGAACGAGACCTAAGCCTCCGGATCAATCAATCAGGGTTCCACCAGAATGCTAGATTTCAACGCTCCTTTTCTTTCGTGTTTATTTTAAAAGAAATGTGATTTGATCGGGATAAAAGACGAGTTACTCTGAATAAAAAAGTTGCTTGGTGTTGAGTCAAGATTTAAGAAATGAGCTATAATTATTATACTTTATTACTTTATATATATATATATATATATATATATATATATATATATATATATATATATATATATATATATATATATATATATATATATATATATATATATATATATATATATATATATATATATATATATATATATATATATATATATTATATATACTTATTTAATTTTGCAACCAGTGAATAAATAAATAGACAAATTAATTAAAGAATAGAATGAAATGATAAAAACTGTTTAGAAATTAACTAGCTATATTGTCTGATTTAATAGTAGTAGTCATTTAATTGATAAAAAAATTGATTAAAATGAAGTAGAAAAAAACAAGACGTTGATAAAAACTGAAACAAGCCCAAATGGCCCATCTCCTTAAGCTAAACGCATGCAATAGTAGGGGTGCACAAAGAAAACCCTAAAGGGAGCAACCCAAAACCAGGCTTTGGATGCCCAATAACTTGGATCTGTGTCGGATCCGACCCAATCCCTTTAACTTAAACTGAAAAAAGAAGAGAAACAGACAACTTCACCATAATACATCAACCGCTCTTTCTCTAAACTGCAACGAATAACATGGCCAAAGAAACCCTCACATCATGATTATGATCGAAACAAAACACCCTCATAGCACAAAAACCCAATTGAATCAATAATATCAATTTATGTTCATGGCTTAACACAAAATCAAGCGGAAACAAAAACATTCCAACATACAATAAAAATACCCTAACCCCAACAATCACTAAACCCCATTCATTCTCATTCACTTTTTAGTATTATAGTAATTAAAAAGAAAGGAAAGTAAATACTAAGAAGAAGAAGCATAATCGAACCAAGTAGCGTACGAAAAGTCTTCTGAAAGAGTTTAGATTTGCAGCGGTGAGGAAGTCGTTGAGTGGTGGTCGGTGATCGCTTTCTGGTGATTGATTTTCTTTCTTATTTATTTTTGTTTTTTTTTGTTATGTGTTCTTTGTTGTTATTAAATTTTGGATCAAAATGAAGGTGATGATTATGCATTCGATTCTAAATTTTCATCCTTTCACTTTCTACTTTTTTCCCACTGTGACATGGTGTTGAAGATGAATGTTGGTGATGAAAGAAATGTGATGTTAATAGTGAAAGGAGGCGGTGAATATGGTTGAAGAAGATGAGGAAAGGTGGCTCGGTTTTTGTTTAAAGGAGGTGAGTATGTATGGAGATGATGGTGATGAAGAACAAATTCGTTTTTCTCACTGTGGGTGATTCACGCCCTTTTTTTGTATGGTTTTCGGTGGCTGATGCTTAGGGTTTTTACTATGATTTTAGATGGCATCTGGTCTATTGTGTTGTCTGTGATGCTTTCAGATGTTCTGCTGAAATTTTTGTGATGATTTTTTTCTTTGAAACTTTGGATTTCTTTTCTTTCCTATCTCATCCTTTGCTACTGTTTTATACCTAGAAAAAATTAGGCTTTTCAAACTAATGTCCAGGCTGTTGGATGCTATAAACCGAATATGATAGATTAACTTTTTGAAACATGAAAGTTGTTTTAACATTCTGATACAAAATTATGCTATGTTGATGTTTTAGGTAACCTTCACTTTACTTTCTTATGTTTTGATCTTGATTTGTACTTGTTTTTAAAATTATGATACATTGTTGTTGTTGTTGTTTCAGCTTGGATAGGTCAAAGATGGAGGAGAATATGCCATTCTATGCAAGGTCTTGCACATGAAGACAAAGGCAAAGTCACAATCCTACAAAAAGGGAATATGGGCCTACATTCTTGGGAATTTTTTTGTTATTTTTTGTGATTAAATGTAAAAAAATGTAATTCACAATGTGTTAATTTCTTTTAATTACTGAATTTAGTGTAACAAAATGTTATTTCTCTTAAATTAGACCAAGTATTTTAACTCATGATTACTATCTTATTATTTCCAAATAACATAAAAACTTATAATTCAAAAGTGACCATGTAACTCAAATCATGATTAAATTGTGACCATGTAATTCAAGTCATGAATATTTTCTCTCAATTCAAATTTATAAAACAAAACATATTATCTTTGTTTCCAAACCATAAAAGAAAACAAGAGTTGAAACAAAATAAATACAAATAAATCCTAATTTAATTGAATTTAAAATGCAAAGAAGGTATAGTTAAAGAACACTTAATAAAATTCCAAATGGATCCATGATAGAAAGAATTCATGAAGAAAAACAACTATATGAATGACATGGTATAGGTGTATGTATGAATGAATCACAAAGTTAAAAAATGACTACAAGTAAAGGTGATTGAAAGTCAAGCCTTTAACCAAAAATGATATCCAAAATAATCATGAACTATCCAAGCCTAATGTTTCCTAGACACCTAGGGTTACTTAGTCTTTGATTATTGAACTTATGCGTGGAAAGATCTCTATGACTAAATGTAATGGTCATGAGAAATGATGTAAAGTGAAATGTTATTGAATTAAGAATGCAAATGAATGGACACCAATGAGTGAATACAGATGACTAAAATGCATAGGAATGATTTTAGGTGGGGCGAAATTCAGGGTATGACATGCATGTATGTAATATTTATATGCATGAGTGATTGAAGGCAAAAAGGAATTGAAAAGAATGTAAAAATTCAAGATTTTAGGTCTATAGGCCGACCTATACGAGCCATATGTCGACCTGTTTGAAGCATAGGTCGACCTGTAAAGGTCATGTGCTCCCTATAGGTTGACCTGATAAGGCGACTATAACGGTAAATTCATGACCAATGAGCTATTGGTTAACTCAACGTCAATAAAACCAGAGTCGCCGCCGCGCTTTTATTATTTCAAAAAGGAAAAGGGAGAAAGTACGAACAATTCCCAAAGATAAGAAGTTTTCAAATCAAAACTAATAAAATGTCAGAGATTACAGGTAAGGGGGTTTGTTACACAGAGGGAAGGTATTAGCATCCAAAGCGTCTTAGGTATTCCTAGGGAGCCCTTTTGTGTGCATTTTTTTGGTTGAAAATGTGTTTTTTTTAAATAGAATGAGGGTATGAGAAAAGAATTCATTATTTACATTTTGTGATTGACAAGACTTTGGGTCTTTCGCCTACGTACCAACATAAATGAGGGATCAAAACCTCGTAGTTCGTGGTAAAAATTTCAAAGATGGGTGAATTAATTTTAACAAAAGCTTAAAGATCTTTTGTTATAAATGGGATAATACTCAACCAAACATCCACCGATAATGAGGGCTTTACAACATTTAAGAGGGAGGGCTCCAACTCGGATTAAATCAATAAGTATGCCTCTAACCCCTAGTAAATGGAAAGTCTTACACTCAACATATCATGGAATGCGAGAATTAAAAAACAACCAAGGATAACTCAAATCTAAATGTTTTCTTTTTGAAAATTTTAAAAGGAAAAAGGCACCAAGAGGCCAAAATGATTAGATGAGGTTGTTAGTTCTTTTTGATCTTTTTGAAAATAAAGTAAATATGATTAAGTCTTTTTACAAGTTTGATTAAGAAAATAGTTTGAAAATCAATGGCATAATGCCAAGGTTTCTACTCATTAGAACAAGTTTAAGTTGAAAAACAACAAGCAAAGATGTTTTGTAAATGAGAAGGAGATTTTGAAATTAAAGAAGAAGGAGGTGGAGACGAAGAGGCTATCTTAGACAAGATTTAAAAGTTTTGAGTTGAAAAGATGTAACCCATGGGAAGCAGCCACAAGACAATAGTGTCAGATAGAAACCCATTTCCTTTGAATTGTCAAGTAAACAACAAAGCCATAATCATCCAAGAAATTAATAAGAAACCCAATGGTATCAAATAAAGATAACCAAACATCCAAGCTAGCACTCCAAAGCAAGCAATCTTCAATGTCCTTTATGTGTATCAGATGAAAAATCCCTTGAAACATACTCAAAGAGAAAACATCAAATAATAACAATAAGATCAAAATAACAATTTAGACAAAGAGAAAGAGTGTATCAGATAAACCCAAGGGAGTCTCTCAAGCTTGTATCAGATGAATGACATTGGCCATGTTTTGGTCTCAAATTAATGGCATTGGCCAAGTTTTTTCTTCCATAGCTCAGGAATGTTGCCTACTATAAGTCCATAGGTCCAAATCAAGTCACAAACAAAGATCCAACAGTCCACCAATGTGTTTTTTAGTGATTTTATTTTTATTAAGTGTTTTAAGGTCCTAAGACCACAAGAAAAATAAGATCACAAGCACAAAATATAATGGCTCATGTGAGCAAAAATGAAAATAACTGAAGCATAAACATAAGACCAAGTGGGCAAAGAGCAAATGACTGAAGCATAAATAATTTGCATGAATGTAAATGACTAAAAATGATAAAGTGCAAGAATTTAAATTGCATTAAAGTAAATGACAATAAAATTAAATGTTAGTTGTCAAGTTAGTATGTTAATTTGTGCCTTGAGGAAAATTTAGCGCTATGTTAAGCAATCGTAAGTAGGCTTATGTAAAAGTCATACCTATCTGAGGTCGATCAATAATAATGTTGGTGTTAATGCATGCTAGAGACAAGGTATCAAAGACCAAGCTCCTAAAGCATACCACACACAAAAATAAGAGGGGATGAGCCTATCTCAATCAAGCTTATGTTGATTCATCTGACACAAAATCATTGATGAATCAACTAGCTAATGATCCATGAGAAGTCATTGGCCAAGAGATGATTGGGGAAGAAAAGATATGAAAGATGGAGAGATGAAATGAAGGAGATCCCAAATTGGTCAAGGGATGAACCTCACTAGATCAATACCATTCATTCATCTTGAGGGATGACGTTTTTAACTTCATTAACCTCCAAAATCCAATGGTATTGACCAAATCAAGGTATAATTCAACCAAGACCAAGGCCAAACAGAAGTAGGTCAACACAAAGTCAATACAAAAACTCATCAAAGCAATAAATCAATTAAACTAATTTAAAACATTTTAAAAATGAAGAAAATAAGTTTTCAAAGATAAAAAACCTAAAACCCCTTCAAAATACCAAATAAATGGCAAATGGATTTATCATAGGTCAAGCTAGGTCAAAGGACCATTGACAATTTTTTTTTGGCATTTTTTAAAAGTCTGAAGTAATTAAAAACTAATTAAAACAAGTTAAAAAACACAAAATTCAACAAAAATATCAAACTTTATCCAAAAATTAATTTTAAATCATAAATGGGAAGAAGAAAATATTTATGAATTTTTGGTGCTGGTCCCATAATTTTTGGATCAAAAATGAATTTATGGTGAACTTTATAAGAAAAATCTATTTAAAAATCATTTTAGAAAAATAAAATATAAAGGAAAAACCCGAGCCATCAGATCTCCCTCATTAATTGAGGTGACAAATTTGATGGTCACAAACACGCGTTCCACAGTCAACGTAAGCACACACGTGGTAATCACAAACAAGGGCCCATATTAAAATGTGGAAGGGACATGCAAGGGTGAAGACCATGCCACGCCACCACCGGAGCCCTAGCTACGATCACCTTCTCCGGTGAGGATCACCAGACTGTCAGGATCAAACATGTCCAAAAATTGATGGATCATACATCATTTTAAAGGAAAAAAATGCAAGGATCACGAATATGACCTCCATTTGTCCCATCTCTCACTCTATAATTAGAAAAGTGAAGATGAAAATTGAGGTGTCCAACCTGAGTTTCTTCGAATCAAGTCCAAAATAACTCAGTCATGTTACCTACATTAGTAGGACTTTAGCCAACACAAAATTAAGTTCAGATCTAGAGTATTGAGGGAGAATCGAAGAGATGAAATTTTGAGAAATTCACCTTCTATTAGCAGCTTCTGAGCCTTGATCTTGATGCAATTCTTCGTGGTTTCTATTCCTCTTGCTTGCAGAAGCTCAATGGAATGGAAAAGGGAATGAATCTTTGGAGTTTCTGCTCACAAAATTGAGTTGAACAAAAACTCGATTTCAAAGAAATATTCAAAGAGTTCTATGATTTGAGGTTATGGCAATGGCTAGCAAAGCTTGGGCGGGGTTCTCCTTCAATTCTGAGCAAATTACATTTGATTTATAAACCAAGGAAATGATATGCACACCTTTCCAATTTTGGATAAAAATGAGCAATTCTTGGTGCATGGGTGCATGTACAGGCCCAATTCATGATTGAAATCCACTATAGTTCGTGCAAGTAAGTTTCTGAAGTCATCACATAAGGCCATGGAAAGTTATGCAATGTTTGGAGTCCAAATCTTGCCAAAACAAGACATGGAAAGACCTCATGTGCAAGTCCTCAATTCTCATCCAAGTGATGTTATCTTGGACTCTTTGGAAAACTCTCATCATAGGGAACAACATTGATATTGGGACTTTTTCAATTTGAAGCTTGGAAAATGGAGAAAGTTGGTCTTGAAAATGGAGGTATCAAACATACTTAGAATTTTTTCTAAGTTATAATCCAAATGAACCCTTTTTCCACCTTGAATAACTTTTCATGTGAGATTCAAATGAACTTGTCTCCTTCTACAAAGTTGTATCTATTTCATTTATATTCAATTTGATCACAAACTTAGAAGCATTTGGATCTTGGATGATAGAGTTATGGATTTTAGAAGTTGAGGAAATTCGCTTGTTCAATGATGAGGACCAAAATGGAACCTATAATGTTTCCTCATGGTACATGACCTTGCAAGTAAAATTGGATCTTTATCAAAGACTAAAATTTGAATAAAAAATCTTGAAATTAATCATGAAACTTAGATCATCTTCATATCATAAAAAATGAGGAAGGTATGGCTCTTGGAAGTTGACCTTCTATCTAGGGCACAGACAAAAGGACCTATAATCTTTCATCATAAAAAATGAGTTTACAAGAAAAATTAGATCTTGAGGCCAACATGAAAGATGTTTATAATTCGATAAAGAGTAATGTTTATCTTGGAATAATTTTCATATGACAAAAATTGTAGCAGATAGGGTCAAGGAAACCCTAGATTTGACTAGTTGACTTTTCTGGTCAACTTCCTTAAACCAACTTGCAAACTTGAAGTTCCTTTTCTCTTAGGGGATCATGGAGGATCGTATATGCTTATGATGATGTAAAATGAAGTATCCATTGATATCTTTGACCAACTATTGAAGAAACTTTCCGAGGAAGGCACACAAGATAACCAAATGAATTAGGGCTTCCCTGACAAACAAGCTTCAAACTCTTGATGAATTCTTGATCAAAATGACAAATAAAGAATATGGGAATCCATATATGATTTTTAGAACCAATGTGGACCTTTTCTTGCTTGATCTCTTGCATTGAGGGTCTCAAACCCTAGTTGTGGGCTTGGTGGGCACAAATGGACACACACATACACTACCTACAAAAGAATCAAAGTCATACTAGACATATTTTTGTATTTTGGTTAGTAAACAAAGAAAATAAAGTATGATACAATCATAAATTCTTGGTGATCTCTCCCAATGCAAACCCAATGAATGATAGGTGAGGAGAATACCAAGGTGTGATCTCAATGCCAATGCAAAGCTATGAGATGGCATGAGGGATCTTAGGGGTTAAAATTGGGGTCTTACAATGGCACATGGAACAAAGCCTACATGCTTTAATAGTGCAATATGGGTGTCGACCCGTGCACTCTATGTGTCGACCTGTAGTTTAAAAAGGCCTTCTATAGGTTGACCTATTATCGTATTTGTCGACCTATAGTGAGTATTTTTCACCCAAAACCAATTTTTTCATGCACAACACAATATCTTGATGCACAAATATTTTCCAGACCATTTCCAACAATTTTGACATTCTTCCTAATGCAAGAACACTTAAATGCACAACTAGACTCAGATTATACCGTCTAATGTACATAAACATTATTTCCTAGTTTTGACATCATACAAAACATATATAAACGGAAAGTTTCACTCACATACTCCCCCTTTTTGATGATGGCAAAACTTGAGACGATGCGTTTCTTGTTCATTAAAAGCTCCCTCTGAATGTGTGTATCATAGCATAACTTCATATACTTCTCCCTCTTTGACAACATTAAAAAGAGATAAAGCATACTATTAGCAGTGTCACATATTTAATATACAGTACAAAGGCAGTGCACTTATATATATATATATATATATATATATATATATATATATATATGTATATGTATATGTATATGTATATATATATATATATATATATATATATATATATATATATATATATATATATATATATATATATATATATATATATATATATATATATTATATATATATATATATATATATATATATATATATATATATATATATATATATATATATATATATATATATATATATATATATATATATATATATATATATATATATATATATATATATATATATATATATATATATATATATATATATATATATATATATATGAAAACACACAAGATTAATAAACACAACCATATTAAACAATATCCATAATCATTCAATACAACAACCAAAATACCATCATTGTCTTAAAACAAAGTAGCAAAGTAATATTGGTAAATACATAAACCATATGCAAAAACAAATCAAAAGCAAAATAAAGATGCATACTGACTCAAAGCATGATTCAACAAAATGCATAGTGACACATGAGATCAAAAGACATAAACCAAGGCAATAACATAACACTTCATTCAAGTATCACTTCATCTTCTTCCACGTCCTCTTGGCATAGATCTTTCTCCCCTATGACAACCTTATCCTTTATTGCAATATTGAGAATCTAAGAAGTCACACATCTCTTGGTAGAACCTTTCATAATGTCCTGAATTTGCTTCTTGTACAGAGATCAAGTGATTAATCCTGGAAAGAACAATAACATGATTAGCGTTTATATCAGCCCGTAAGGACACCAAAGACTCTGTCACATATGAAGCAAAAGACTCAAAGTTGGAATGCTGAGTAGACATGTGATGTTGCATCAGACGTAACTTCTCCATTTGTGAAGCTTCAAAGGTCTCTCTCCATTTTCACTCCTTCGCATATCTCTCATCTTGTCTCATATGCATATTATGAAGCATACTCATTATAGAGGCAGTGTCAGCAGAACCAATACCAAAACCATCACCATGATCATCTCCATGAGGAGCATCATGCATTACAACGTTTCTTTCAATAACATCATGATGAACTCCTATGGGATTCTCATCATCCATATTAGCTTTAGCTATATCATTACCACACTCAATAGGATTGTAAAAATTGTACACCTTCCTGCCATGCTTACTCAAGCGTAGATAGTACACCCGAAGATTTATGTCCAAAAAATAGTTCATGCTAATCAGTGTACGATGAGAAAATTCTTGAGACAGACCAGGAGATTTGTAGGTAAAATTCGGCATGCCAATGTCAAAGTAATTTAGAATCTTAGAAATCATAGAAGGATAGCAGAATGATGTTCCTCTATTGCATGTGTTGATAGAGAACATACAAGATACAAAGTAGTGAGGCCAATTAATTTTGACTTTATGCAGCAGAATGTATACCAAATGAATCTCAGCAAAGTCAATGCTCAAAAAATCACCATTCTTCGGCTGCAAGATTTGAGATACCACCCATAGTAGGATTCTTGGAACCATCTTCAATTGACCGGTGGTAATAAGATCATAACAGTCCTCTGCACGAGAAGCTTTGAGTATCTCATTCATATGAATACCCCAATCAAAATTTACATGAGTGTGAGCATCGATTACCAATGGATAAACCTCGTCATCCTCATCAGCATCACCCACAGTAATACCAAACAAGTTTTTCCATAAATCATTAATAAACTAATAAACTTTGTTACCTATCAAAAAACTGAATCAAGAACCTTTTCATATAGCCCTGAGTAGAATACGCGAATAAGATCCTCATTGTAATCATGAGCAAGTTTTAGGAAATAGTGAATTTGTTGATGTTCAACAAGCTTAACAACATCAGGTATATCCAAGCAACCAATCAAAACCGACTTCCACCTAAATTGTTTCACTACAAGACGAGTTTGATTCTTTAACTCAAAATCCTTGGCATACTTCTTGGAAACCAAATTAAATGGATTTTCAGTAGCCATAGTAGAGGTAATAGCCTTGTTTTTACCTTTAGCATTACTCTTGGACTTAGAGAGCTTTAAAGCCATGGGAAATGTTGAAATGAAGTATGCACACCAAGTGTTTGATGAAATGTTTGAATGAAGAGTGAATAAGTATAAGATATTTATGAACACCCACACACTCAATCAAGACACACAGTCATAAAAATACACACAGAAGTGAAGATACACCACAAACAAGTGAAAATTCGGATTTTTGGCGAGTTTTGGTGAAAAGGGATTTTTAGTGAATTTGATGAGAGAAATGATGAAAATGGAATAATATCTTAGAATATTTGAGTGTTAATTGTATGAAGTGAATGACCCAAGTTAGATATAATGAGAATTGAAGGAATTTCCAAGGTTCAAGATGGATTAAAGAAGTTGTAAGGGATTGGTGCGTGCAAGAGAGTGAAAGAAATGAAGAGAAATGACTCAATATGTATTTATGAGTCGACCTCAGCACGAATGCGTCGACCTATCAAGGTTACAGGTCGACACATACTGAAGCAAATACCCAAGAAATCAAAAAATTGTTTTATGTGTCGACCTATCCATTGAATGTGTCGACACATACTGAACGAACTTTGACAAATTCAAAAACTTAATATTATGTGTCAACCTGTATGAATTTCGTGCTGACACATGATGTACAAAACTTGAAAATTGACACTTGTAAACTTTGGATGACTTTTAGATGACTCAGTTTGACTCATGCATGAATAATTGATGAGAGACACATGCAAATGATAATTTTTTTATGGTTTGATAGCTAAAATCATGCAAACATGCAAATTTAGGCATGAATTGGTACATGATATAGATCAAATGTGAAGACATTAGAATAATATCACTAAAAATATGTAAAGTGAAAACACATAATGATTACACATGGAATTTTTGGAAGTGAACACTTATCACATATATCATACACATAAGACATCATATACCTTGAAGAAATAAATAGGTAAAATAAATACTTACTAAAAAACAAGAAAATGATTGAAACGATATTACCTCACCGTACGAATGACAGACGATGCACTTGCATTCCATAAGGAACTCTCGAATGAAAGTTAGAATGAATGCCAGAACGTGCCACTAATGCAACCAAAACAAAAACGCTCTTATTACTTTTCTCTTTACATTCCACAAGGAACTCTTGAACGAAAGTTAGAATGAATGTCAAAATGTGCCACAAACACAACTGAAGCAAAAACGCTCTTACTACTTTTCTATTTGTACAAGTACTTGAAAGTGCGATTAATAATGTACTCAAGAGTCTTATTGACTTGATGATCATCCTAACAATTAGACTTTAAACCTTGTTCAATTATGGAAATCATCTTGCTCCTCCTCATGTTTTCTCATCTTAGGTTGATCAATCCCCAATTTGATGAACTTGAGTATTTCCTGTCAAAGATAACCTACATCATTAAGAACAATACCTTTTCCGACAATTCTCGGATAGAAAACATCAACAAACTTTTACCACTTAAAAGGACACTAAAACTTAACCTTCTTAGTAACAAACTCCATCTTCCTTGTCACAAAGTCAAGGAATAAAGAGACGTCATTCGTATCTTGTCTTGAGCCTCAACGAACGAGATCCCATACTATCTTCATAGCACCAAGACATATATTCTGCAAGATCAACGAATAGTGCTAGGTACCCAATCATCATTGGGTCCGTGATGATTAGTGAAAACTTGGTTGCATTTAGGCAACCATTGATAAGTGCCTTTAGGGACAAAGAGTCTCCTAAAGTTGCATTTTGCAAAAGTATGACCCTTCATGCAACAATAATTAAAATAAACATTGTGAAAAGATATTCTTTTGCTATTTGAAATATTGTCAACATAACTATACCTTCTATAAGGATTATGAGAAGGCATATCATATTTTGAAGTGTCAATAACAAAAGAGACGTTGGGTTACAAAGCCTTGCCCAACTTAGCTTAAAGAGTTCTTGCCTTTTCCCCCCAAATATGGCAAGTCTCACAAGTAAACCACGAAGGTTCTTTATCCTCAACCTTATCTTTAAGAATATCTGTAACACCCCTTTTTCTACCCCAAAATACTTAACATATAATCAGAGTAAATAAGCACGCATATAAAAAAAAGGGCGTCACATCGACGTTTTCAAAAACTAAAAGCTTTCAAAAACCAAACATCATTCATCATCAATATACAATACACCTGGTCATTTAAAATAACACATTTCAATTATCATGAATATTCAAGAATATGCGTTCGCAGCGGAAAATAATGAATATCCATGCATTTCATAAAATGATTCATGTCCCATACTGTAGCGGGGTATTCGTTACCATTAGAGATATTGACTAAATCCAAGGTAAATCATACAAGTCGAGTCACCACCGCACTTCTATTTATCCAAAGGAATGGTTAGAAAGCGAACAAAAACCTAAAAGTTTTATCGAATCAAAAACTAGTAAAAGAGAGTCAGAGATCTGGGTAAGGGGGTTGGTTATGCAATGGGAAGGTGTTAGGCACCCAAAACATCCTAGGTACTCCTAGGGAGCCCTTTTCACATTTGTTGTAAGGTTGTTATTTTTGTGAAAAAATTTGTTTGTGCAAACATGATTGAAGAGATGAGAAGAGAATATACAAGTTATTTACATTTTTGTGTTTGGATGGATAAACCCATTGCCTACGTACCATCTTAAAAGATTAGGATCAAAACCTCGTAGTTCGGGGTAAAAATCTCAAAATGAGTTGGTGAATTAATTGGTCCAAAAGCCTTAAGGTCTTTTGTTATCCAAGGGAGAAAACTCAACTTAAAACCAACAAATCCACCATTTGAGGATAGCTTCGACATGCTAGTGAGGGGTTAACCTTATAATAAGCATGGAAGACTCATTGTCCATCACTAAGGATATAGGTGAGTATTATATCTACCTCAAGGATAACTCAAACCTAATAGCTAATGGTTATGAAAATTTTGATTAAGGAAGTGGCCATTGAAACCACAAAAAGACATTTGAATGGGTTATATTTACCAATGAAAAGTATATACAAAATGGTCAAAGTTGACTTAAAGATTCAATTCAAAACAAGTGTTATAAAAAGAGAGTTTGAAAATCAAAAGCATAAGGCTTAGGTTTCTAATGTTTGAAAACAAATGTTAAATGTTTGCACAAAAGTTTTGGCTTGGGTTAGAGTGGAGGGAAGAAGAAGAATGGCTAAGATCCTAAGCAATGCAAAAGGTGAGGGATAAGAAACAAAACCACAAAAGGAGTTCCTCTCTTGAGATCATATTGATGATCCAAGTAGCTCTCATCCTTCGGAATAAGCAATCACATAAGCATAAACTCAAGCAACCAACAATCAAATGAACTCTTGGAAAGTTCCCCAAATGCCTCTTGGATCTCTCTCTCTTAGAATCTCATGGCAATGGTTCCTCAATTTGAATCAAGGTGGAATCGCTAGCACAAGAACACACATATTAAAAGATTCTAGCAATCAAACAAAGAATGGACAAGAAGAGTTTAGAAGTTGGTCCTTTCAAAGTCATCTTCAACATTAAGCATTCTAAAGGCCCAATGCCTAGTTGCTCTTTGACTTTTATAGCACTCTAAAGGCCCAATGCCTAGTTGCTCTTTGACTCCAAATTTGCATAGGGAAAGTCCTAAAGTCTAAGTCCATTTTGTCCAATTCTTTGCATTTGGTCCACAACAATCAAAACAAAACACAAGCACAATAGTATATACACAATTATGTGCTCAAGTGAGCAAAAGGCAAATTGCATTAACATAAACATGTGCTCAAGTGAGCAAAAGAAAAAGCAAATGAATAATATGTACAAGAATGGTAAATTGCATAAAAGTAAAGTGCAAAAAGTAAATGTTAATGATTAATGATTAATGTTAGTAAATTTAGCGCTATGTTAAGCAATCGTAATTGGACTTATGTAGAAGTCACAACTATCTGAGGCCGGTCAATAATAATGTAGGCAACAAAACAAGTTAGAAGTCTTGATTAGTGAACCAAGTTCCAACAACTTGCCATGCCAAAAAGAAAAAGAGAATTGATCTTGTATTGGTTTAAGTCCTTTGCATGTTTAGGAAACAACCTATTCTTAATGCAAAGCCATTCACTTGATCAATTGATCAAGATGAATTAGATTTGAATCAAGGAAGATTAAGTCTCCCTAATCAATGCTAACTTATCAACCTTTAACTCATTGATCAAAAAGAAAGAAGAAGAAGAAGGAGATGAATAATGGATTATGAAATGGAAAGATTAAAATGCATAAGGAGAAATAAAATGTACCAATCCATGTGTGTTGACCAAATGACATTGAAAGTCAAAGTCAAACAATGAGAAACCAGAAATGAGGTGAAGATTGGAGGTCAAATAATAAGCAAAACATTTTTGGCATTTTTAATATTAAAATAAACTTGAATTAAAAATAAAAGAAAGGTCAAACATCAAAATCACTTCAAATCAACCTTGAAAGGTCCAAGTGATTTATCCCAAGTTCAACAAGGTCAAACAAAGTTGACAAAAAAATTTCAGCATTTTTAAAAGTCAGAAACTATTTTTAATCAATTAAAAATGAATAAAAATAACCTAATTGAACTAAAATCTCAAATAAATCTCAAATCAATTAAAAAATTGATGAGAAAATTTTTCATAGATCTATCATCATTCAAATAGGTTAGGAAAATATTTTTGTATTTTTTGAATATCAAAAACTATTTAAAATGAATTAAAAATAACCAGAAAAGAGAAAATTCACAAAAAATATCAAATGACAAAATAAAAAATATTAAAAATCAATTTTAGAAACTAGAATTTATTTGGAGAAGAATCAATTAGTCCCATATTTTTTGGATTTAAAATGAAGAAGATATGAATTTTTGAAATGAAATGAAATTAAAATAATAAAATGGAAAATGAAATCAGAATTAAAAAAAATAGCAAAAAGCGTGAGCCATTGGATGAAGATTCATTAATTGACGTGGATCATCACACGGCCTAGAAGCGCGCGTTCACCATGCACCTTGGTCAACTGAAACACACCAAGCCTTTAAATAAGTCATAACAATGGACGCGTGTGATTGAAACTGGAAATTCACATGGACGGATCAGATTGAATCTGGGAACCAGACGGTGGCCAGCGCCACCGTCTTCTCCGGCCAACCTCCGACCACATCCAAAATTTGCAGAACTTAAAATGGAAACCAAAATGAACGATCTAGGTATCATTCGAAAGCTGGGGTGATGTACATCACCCCTGTACCACTCAATTCCACTCTAGATCTCTATATTGAGAGAAATCAGAAATGGAAATTCTGTGGTGTTCATGTGAACTTCATGGATTTCAATAATTGAGCACTTAAAACAATTGCCTCTATGAAGAGGACTTCAGCCAACACAATATCCAAGCAAATAGATCAAGAAATAGTGAGTTTCGAAGAAAAAACCAGTTGGAGAGAACCTTTGAGTTGTGGAGATCTGAGCTTGCTTCCTTGCTTCCTTTGGCCAAACATAAGTTCTATGGACTGAAGGATGAAGGTCTAGGAACTTTGGATCCAAAGATTCAACCAGATTTAGTTGAATTTTAGATCTGAAAAATTTGAAGAAAAGTGAAATAGTTCCTTTGGTAATGGTTATGGATTCAGTTGTGCAGCATCTCAGGCGCCATTAGGTTGAATTTCAAATGAAGCAAGCAAGTGTATTTATAGTGGAAGCTGATGCAAGGAGGTGAAAAATTCGTGTGCATGACAAATGGATATTCAGCGCATGGGCTTGCATGATCATGTAGAAGGCCCAAACTCAATGCCAAATGCAATCTGAAATATAATTGAGCTGAAATGGACGTGTAGTTGGCAATGCATAGGCTTGTGTAATGAGTTCCAACATGTTATGCACAATTATGCCTAAAACTTCTCCTCTTCGAAAATGCCATTTTCCAAATCCAAACATGAGCATGTGAGTAATGGTTGGAAAGGTCTTGATGTAAGGAACAAATGTTATGTTGGGCAAAAATCCATTTGAAGTATGGAAATTAGTGAATTTTGAGTTTAAAGTGTAAGGTGCAAAACATGCAAAGGTGAGGTTTCCAAATTTGGCCAATGTTCAAGCCTCAAATGAAAAAACCTCCAACATCAAAGTTGTATATATTTTCAACACAATCAAAATGGACTTAAATTTTGCATCATTTGGATTTTTTATGAAAGCGTTATGGGTACTTGAAGTTGGTCTTTTTTGCCTTTCAATGCATTTGGTCCAAAGTGACCTATAATGTTTTGCATTATCACATGTATTTCCTTTGAGATTTTGAAATTTTGTTCAACATAACATTTTAAGTAGGCATATTAATATTTCCAATTCATTTGATCCCACCTCGAAATCATAAAAAATGAATGAGTTATGTTCTTGGGAAGTTGACCCAAAATTAGGGTTTCAGTCAAAATGACCTATAATGTCTTGGAATGGATGATGACCTTCCAAGCTTCAAATCAAATTTTGATGAACATGAAAGTTGTTCGTATTGTCCTTAAGAACATTTTTTATTTTGGGATTATCTCCATTTGACCAACACATAAAACGTTAGGTCTCAGTGCATTTCAAAATAGTCAGATGAATTGACTGATCAACTTCTCAAGTCCTTGACTCATATCTTGATGAATTGATGATTGAGGACACTCAAATAAGTTCAAATATGCATGAAATGATGAATTAAAGAACTTCCCTTGATTGTATTTGATCATGGGCCGAGGTTGCTTCAAGAGCAAGGCATTCTGGTACGCAGATGAATTAGGGTTTCCTTGGGAAACAAACCTCAAACCCTTTGACTTGCTTTGATCAAAATGATGAATTGGGATACTAGGGAGGCATATTTGATGGATAGGAGCTTTGGGAACTATTACCATGCTTGCTTTCCTCTCCTCTTGGCCATATCTTTGCACCAATGATCTCCTTGAAGCTTTTGATCTTGTGATTGCTCTAGCAATAAACAAAAGATGTTAGTGACATATTTTTTTGCTTTTGGTTAGTAAACAAAATAAGAAAAGCAATAATATACAATTCAAGCATGCTTGGTGATCTCAAACCACTCACAAGAGGTCCCACCCAAAGGTAAGGGGAACCAAGATGCTTATGATCCTTGAGGCAATGCAAATACAATGTTATGATGCCATGAGGGATCTTAGGGTAAAAATTGGGGTCTTACACATACCATGATCATCTCTCAATAATCTCTTCAAGATAAACTAAAACCATATCCAGGATATTTGGCACTGGGGCCTCCCAAACAACGAATTTCAAATAAACATGTTCACAAGTAATAACATAATACGTATCCAAATCAGATATGAGTTCAATACTACTAATCTACCCCGTGTTACATGACCAGAGCATTGACTCACTACTTAGTCTCTAAAACAAAGCACCGAAGTTCTCCAGCTAATCTCGAGTGAGCTACCGTCCACTTACTTCAGCAATACTACTCTGGAGTATCTGCACGATGCCATGTAAAGCAACATTCAAACAGAAGGGTGAGAATTCAAACCATTGTGAAGAAGTATAATAAGGCACAATGATTAAATCAACAATTAACAGAATTCATCACACCTTGTGTAACCATGTAAATAATACTAACCAATATTTATTTCACAGGTTTCAAGCATACATCAAAACTCAAAGAGTATAATATTCAAATCCAATATTATATTCCCAAATATACACACAACTACAACTATCACATAAGCACATATTTTGCCAAATTATGTATCCAAACATCACCAAATTCAATTATCATATCTCATACACACCTCACAATCACGTCAATGCATACATTCAATTATCACATAACTCTAATGTGACTGAATGCAAGACATGTGACTCTATGCATGTGGTACCACAATATGAACCCAACGTTTCACCGCTTTCCAATTCAATATCTAGAATCCAAGCCACGCTTCCGATTCAGACAAGATCAAAGCCACTACGTCTATTTCCAATTAAGGATCAATGTCTGCTACGCCTATTTCCATTGAAGGATCAACGTCTATTACCATGTGAACCCACAGTTTCACCGCTTCCACCATGAAGCCGACCATGCCATGAATGAATGTACAAATACCAACACATATGCAATTAAGATCATCTCTACCATCTTAACATTCCACATATCACCATAATTCAACTCTATGAATTATCCACCAATGGTACATATACACATTCATAACAATATATCATTCACAAATATAGGCTAATTATCAACTACGCACACTTAGATTGCATTTCAAAATGAATAAAACTTTTAAAATCTCAATTTTTTCATTTTTCAACAGTGGTAACCGGTTAACGCTCGGAGGGTAACCGGTTAACACAAAACAAAATCAACTTCTGGGCAGGTTTTTAGCAAGTAACCGGTTAACGCTCGGAGGGTAACCGGTTAACATAAAACAGAATCAACTTCTGGGCAGGTTTTTAGCAAGTAACCGGTTAACGCTCGGAGGGTAACTAGTTAACACAAAACAGAATGCAGAATTTTCTGCATTTTTCATCGTTGGAGGACTTTCGGACCTCCGATTTCGATTCCGTAAAAAGCCAAACGCTCAGAAATTATAACTCATACAATACTCTAAGTATATAAAGTTAATTTTCAGTTTTAACACAATTAAATCACCACAAATCAAGAATACTCATCAAAACCTAACAATTCCAAAACCATGAAATTTAGGGATTTCAACGTAAACATACTCCTACCCATTGATCCAATCATACTAACCCATAATAATAAGGATTCTCCCCCTTACCTCTTCAATTTTTTGGAAACCTTAGCTTCTCTCTTGTTCTTCCCCTCTTCCCCTTACTTTTCCTCTTTTCTTTCTCTGTTGCCTTCAAATGATCAAAATAATCCTACTCCTCACTCTCCTCACCTCTTATATCCTAGTATTATATTTGGGCTTAAAGAATGATACCTCTAATTTAATTATTAGGCTCAATAATACCTAGTATTATAATATCTCTATTTAATTCAAATAAATTAAACCAACACAATATACACACCAAGTTAATTAATATAATCAATTATTCAATTATATCTCATATCAACTAAATAATTAATTAACACACCAAATCAATTAATATAATCAATTATTATACTACCTAACAACCAATTAATTACTTAACACTCCAAATAAATGAAATAAAATATAATAATAATAATATAAGAAATAATTACTAAAATTGGGTTGTTACAACTCTCCCCCACTTAAAAGATTTTCGGCCTCGAGAATTTACCTCAACCGAACAACTTCGGATACGATTCCTTCATCTTATCCTCGAGTTCCCAAGTAATACTGCCATTGGAGGCTCCTCCCCATATCACTTTCACCAAAGCAATCTCCTTACCACGAAGCTTCTTCACTTCTCGATCTTCAATTTGCATAGGTGATGTATCAACCGTCAAAATATCTCTCACTTGAACATCATCTAATGGAACAACATGCGATGGATCCGCAATGTACTTCCTCAATTGAGACACATGGAACACATCATGAAGATTAGAAAGTGATGGTGGTAATGCAATCCGATATGCCACTTCACCTACCCTCTCGGAAATCTGATAAGGACCAATAAAACGCGGCGTCAACTTACGCGACTTCAAAGCTCTACCAACACCCGTTATTGGCGTAACTCGAAGAAACACATGCTCATATTTCTCAAACTCAAGAGCTTTCCTCCTCTTATCATGATAACTCTTTTGACGACTCTGAGAAGCCTTCATCTTCTCTTGAATCATCTTAATCTTATCCGTAGTCTCTTGAATCAACTTGGGTCCAACCACAACACTCTCTCCCGATTCGTACCAACATAAACGAGTTCTACACCTTCTACCATAAATAGCCTCACAATTACTCGATGTTCTCGGCAAACACGAAACAAAATCCATAGAGATACTATCCCACTTCCACTCGGGAATAGATAACGGTTGCATCAAACCAGACGACTTTTGATGTTCAATCTTTGACTTTTGACAAGTCAAACATGAATACACAAATTCCGCTACATCCTTCTTCATACCTTTCCACCAAAACATCTTTCTCAAGTCTTGATACATTTTAGTAGCACCAGGATGAATACTCAGACCACTTCTATGCCCTTCCTCGAGAATCCTTTTTCTCAAATCCGCAACATCCGGAACACAAACTCGATCACGACACCTCATGATACCATTCTCATCAATCTGAAAGTCACCACCTTTGCCTTGATTAATCAATGTCATAACATCGACTAATTTCAAATCTGACTTCTGACCTTCTCTAATCTCGTCAATAATGCCACACGTAAGCTTCAATATACCAAGCTTAACACACGAAGACGTCGCTTCACAAACCAAACTCAAATCTCTAAATTGCTCCAACAATTCAAACTCTCGAATCATCAACATAGACATGTGCAATGACTTCCTACTCAATGTATCGGCTACAACATTCGCCTTTCCAGGATGATAATTCAAACCAAAATCATAATCTTTCAAGAATTCCAACCATCTCCTTTGCCTCATATTCAATTCTTTCTGATCGAACAAGTACTTCAAACTCTTGTGATCACTAAACACATCAAATCGCGATCCAAACAAGTAATGTCTCCAAAGCTTCAACACAAACACAACGGCGGCCAACTCTAAATCATGCGTCGGATAATTCCTCTCATGAACTTTAAGTTGCCTTGAAGCATAAGCTACCACTTGCCCTTTTTGCATCAGAACACCTCCCAACCCCAACAAAGAAGCATCACAATACACAACGAAAGGTTCTAACGGATTCGGTAAAATCAAAATAGGAGCCGTAGTCAATCTTCTCTTAAGCTCTTTAAAATTTTCTTCACACTGTGAAGTCCAAATGAAAGCTTGACCTTTCCTAGTCAACTGCGTCAATGGTAACGACAACTTAGAAAATCCTTCAATGAACTTCCTATAATAACCAGCCAAACCAAGGAAACTTCTAATCTCAGCAGCAGACTTAGGAACTTCCCACTGAGATACAACTTCAATCTTCGTAGGATCTACAAAAATACCACCACTCAAAATCACATGTCCAAGAAAACTTACTTCACTCAACCAAAACTCACATTTAGAGAGTTTAGCAAACAACTTCCTCTCTTTCAACACCGATAACACAACCTTCAAATGCTCGGCATGACCCTCTTTACTCTTGGAATAAACCAATATATCATCGATGAACACAACAACAAACTTATCCAGATAATCATGAAAAATTCTATTCATATACTCCATAAATACACAAGGTGCATTAGTCACACCAAAAGGCATCACGAAGTACTCGTAGTGACCATACCTTGTCCGAAAAGCAGTCTTTTGAATATCCTCAGCCTTTACACGAATCTGATGATACCCTGACCTCAAATCAATCTTGCTAAACACACAAGCTCCAACCAGCTGATCCATCAGATCGTCAATCCTCGGAAGTGGATACTTGTTCTTAATCGTCACTTTATTCAGTTGTCTATAATCAACACATAATCTCATAGAACCTTCTTTCTTCTTGACCAACAGAACAGGTGCACCCCACGGCGACACACTAGGACGAATAAACCTCTTCTCGAGCAAGTCTTCAAGTTGACTCTTCAACTCTTTCAACTCAGAAGCAGACATTCGATAGGGAGCCATCGATACAGGACTAGTTCCAGGAACTAAATCAATCGAAAACTCAACCTCACGTTCCGGCGGTAAATCACTTATATCTTCCGGAAATACCTCCGCAAACTCACAAACTATTGGCAATTCTTCAATCGTCCTCTTCTCACGAATATCCAAAGTTGCCAACAACATAAACAACTCGGCACCACCTTGCACCGATTCATCAACTTGCTTAGCAGACACAAACCAGTCTTCCTTAGCACCAACCTCAAGAAAAATAATTGTCTTCTCGAAACAGTTGATATACACCCGATTAAATTCTAACCAATTCATACCTAAAATCACATCGAGTTACTCTAAAGAAAGACAAATTAAATCAATTCCAAAATCCCTACCAAAGATACTCAACGGACAATTCAGACACGCATAAGAAGTAGAAACAGAACCCATATCAGGTGTATCAATAACCATACTTCTACACATATCAGATAATATAAGATTCAATCTCTTAGCACAATCCAAAGAAATGAAAGAATGTGTTGCACCGGTATCAATAATGGCAGTCAAAGGTGTACCATTAATAAAGCACGTACCTTGGATTAGCCTATCATCGGTAGTGGCCTCCGCACTAGACAATGCAAACACCTTTCCCTTCGCTTGCTCCTTCTTTGGCTTATCACATTTGGTACTAATGTGACCTTTCTCACCACAATTGTAACAAGTCACACTCGAACCAACTTTACACTGGTTTGCTCTGTGACCACTCTTGCCACACTTGAAACACGTCACAGAATCCTTACTACAATCAACAACACGATGACCTTCAATGCCACATTTGAAACACTTAAATGGAGTAGAAGATCCTCCCCCACTTGGCCTCTTGTCAAAACTATATTGTCTCCTCTTGTCATCATACGGTTTCCCACGATCCTGGTTTTCCCCCTTCAAACTCTTGTAGAAAGAAGCACTTTCCCTACTATCCTCATCATAAATCCGACTTTTGTTAACCAACTCCGCAAAACGAGTAATCTGTTGGTAACCAATGGCCTTCTTGATATCATGTCTCAAGCCATTCACAAACTTCAAACATTTAGATCTCTCAGCATTAGCAGTATTGTAATAAGGACAATACTTGATAAGCTCCTAAAATCTAGCAGCATATTCAACAATAGTACCATTTCCTTGCTTCAATTCAAGGAACTCCACCTCTTTCTTCCAACGACAATCTTCTGGAAAATAGTTCTCCAAGAAGACATCACGGAAAAGAGCCCAAGTAACCTCAATGTTGTCTCCTTCAAACCTCTGAAGAGTGTTACACCACCAATCTTCAGCTTCCTTCTCAAGCATATGAGTACCAAACTGCACTTTCTGAGCATCAGTACATTTCATGACTCTGAAGATCTTCTCAATTGCCTTCAGCCAAGCTTGAGCTTTATCAGGTTCATGCTCACCCTCAAAGACAGGAGGATTGTTCCGCTGGAGGGATCTGACCAATAGAGTCAGCCAACATCCTCAGCGCCTAAACAATGGCATCATCATTCCTTCCTACAACCGTCGTCCTGAACAGCCCGAACAACCAGACAAACAGTATTGATCGTGTCAGATACACAAATCAAATACAACGGGATTGGAAAACCCTAACGATAATTGACCAACTGGTCGACCATGCTCTGATACCACTAATGTAACACCCCTTTTTCTACCCCAAAATACTTAACATATAATCAGAATAAATAAGCACGCATATAAACAAAAGGGCGTCACATCGACGTTTTCAAAAACTAAAAGCTTTCAAAAACCAAACATCATTCATCATCAATATACAATACACCTGGTCATTTAAAATAACACATTTCAATTATCATGAATATTCAAGAATATGCGTTCGCAGCAGAAAATAATGAATATCCATGCATTTCATAAAATGATTCATGTCCCATACCATGATCATCTCTCAATAATCTCTTCAAGATAAACTAAAACCATATCCAGGATATTTCGCACTGGGGCCTCCCAAACAAAGAATTTCAAATAAACATGTTCACAAGTAATAACATAATACGTATCCAAATCAGATATGAGTTCAATACTACAAATCTACCCCATGTTACATGACCAGAGCATTGACTCACTACTTAGTCTCTAAAACAAAGCACCGAAGCTCTCCAGCTAATCTCGAGTGAGCTACCATCCACTTACTTCAGCAATACTACTCTGGAGTATCTGCACGATGCCATGTAAAGCAACATTCAAACAGAAGGGTGAGAATTCAAACCATTATGAAGAAGTATAATAAGGCACAATGATTAAATCAACAACTAACGGAATTCATCACACCTTGTCTAACCATGTAAATAATACTAACCAATATTTATTTCACAGGTTTCAAGCATACATCAAAACTCAAGGAGTATAATATTCAAATCCAATATTATATTCCCAAATATACACACAACTACAACTATCACATAAGCACATATTTTGCCAAATTATGTATCCAAACATCACCAAATTCAATTACCATATCTCATACACACCTCACAATCACGTCAATGCATACATTCAATTATCACATAACTCTAATGTGACTCAATGCAAGACATGTGACTCTATGCATGTGGTACCGCAATGTGAACCCAACGTTTCACCGCTTTCCGATTCAATATCTAGAATTCAAGCCACGCTTCTAATGCGGTGTTTCGCAAGTGTACGAACGCGTCAGAGTAATATAAAAGATTGTCGAATCCACAAAGACCAAGTGTCAATCTATTGTTATCTATTGTTATGGTGTTTATCAAAGGCAATCGAAATAGGTGTTTTTTGGAGTGTGCAATGAAAAGTAAAGTTTTGAAATAAATTTGATTAATAAAGACAGGGTCGAATGTAATTCACGTAATCAATTAATAATCCAAGTACTTGCTAATAGAACTAGTTATGGGCAACGTTTCCTAATTTGAAAAGAACTAATTTAACAGGAACTGTCGCTTTCGCGTATTCAGAACCGAGTTGTACTCCCTAATCAAACCCTCTTATTGTCACTTATAAAAAGGCGTGCATTGCGTTAGAGTAGTAAACCTATTTTTAAGAAATATAGTATATTAACTAAGTTGAAAAGTATTATAACCTGGATTTCTTAACCAAAAGAGGTTCTTACGAACCAGACTCTAAACTTATAAACGCGTCCGAAAATAGTTTTAAAATCTCTTTTCTTCTTATGTTAAAAACTTCTAATGAACTAGACAAAGCGCTTTCGCTGTTTTTGAAATAGTTAAAAACAATTAAGTTTAAAAAGACGTTGGACGACTTTCGATCTTACCCAACGGAATTGAAGTGTAGGAAAACTTAAGTTGAAAGTTAAAATAGCCCTTAAGTGTTTCTACGAACAATTGTACGGATTATCGGTTCAATTACGATCCTTACATTCTAACCTTATAAATTTAGTTAGACATGGTAAAGTAAAAGTGCATTAATATAAATAAAAGTAGTGCGAGTGCGGAAAGTAAATAAAAGTAGTGCGAGTGCGGAAAGTAAATAAAAGTAGTGCGAATGCGAGAAATAAATAATTTAAAGCGAGTGCGAGGAAATAAATAATTTAAAGCGAGTGCGAGGAAATAAACGAAAGTAAAGCGAGTGCGAGGAAATAAGTAAAAGTAAAGCGAGTGCGAGGAAATAAATAAAAGTAAAGCGAGTGCGAGAAAATAAATAAAAGTAAAGCGAGTGCGGGAAATAAATAAAAGTAAAGCGAGTGCGAGGAAATAAATAAAAGTAAAGCGAGTGCGAGGAAATAAATAAAAGTAAAGCGAGTGCGGGAAATAAATAAAAGTAAAGCGAGTGCGGAAAAATAAATAAGATAAAGACAAGTAATAAAAACCTGCTCCAATCGGAGGGTTGAATAAATTGCAAAGCGGAAATGAAAATGGCGGCAGGATTAACTTCCTTCCAAAGTGCTCCAAACTCGATTACAGACTCTATCACAGACTCGATTACACAATTGTGGTAACACTCCAATGCGAAGCGATTACCACTTTAAAATACTGAATATATGCCTAAGTGAAACAAAGTTGCTCTGAGTTTGCCTCTGCTCTAAGTTTGGATGATTGTAAAAGTGATTTCGAGTTTCTATTTATAAGCAAGTAAAAAGATGGAAATGACAAGGATGCCCTTCAACTTGAAAATGGGAGGGAAAACTTTTCCTCTTGTGGCGCCCGCCACAAGGCCATGGCGCCTGCCACAAGCACAAAATGAGGCGCCTTAGTGGAAGTAGTGGGGAACGTGGGAGTTGAGGGAAGTTGAGCTTGGACACGTCATGGCAGGGGTATGGCGCCAGCCATGGGGTAGGCCACAAATACAAAATGCTGAATTTTAGGGTTTTTAGCTCTTTTTCACTCCTTTTCTCGATCGGGGCTCCGATTAAAGTAAAAACCTGAAAACAAAGGAAGACATAGCAATAACACAACAAAATAACAATAAAACAACTAGAATGCATGTGAAATCGGAGTCGAAAATACGGTAAATTTCAGTGTGATCAAACTCTCCCACACTTAAACCTTTGATTGTCCTCAAGCAAAACATTAAAAAGCTCATAAAAGAAAATTTGTGTAAACGAGTGCTTCAGGTAAAAATTCTAAGTTCAAGTCGGGATGCAGTGATAGGTACTAACTGAGTGAACTAAGGGTATCATGATCACACTAATCCACAAATACGGACATAAACTTCATTCCTATATTAACCAACCCATATTATCCCACAATACCTAGGCCTGCCTCTTCATCTCTTTTGTGTCCTTTTCATTCAGGCGCAATCACATTAAGCCCGTTATTCGTACATGCTTCATAGTAGAGTGGCCTGTTAGTGATTATGATCTGAGCATGGGTTTTCTGGCACATAAATATGTGTAAACCCTTTTATTGGACCCAACTGTAGTTGTGAGGGATCGGATCGTAATCCGCCCTACCGAGTTCAGTGCCAGATACCTCTGAACCAACTAATAGTGGGTAAGTTTTTCTTTTTCTTTTTGTAGAAATTTTTTACAATTCTTTGGTTTAAATGACTTTGTGAGGGTCACCTATACCGGAGTTGCCTTTTTGCTTTCTTTTATTTTGTTTGTTTTTCTGGATCATTCACTTATTTGCATCGGTCCCCTACGTAGAGGATGCATAGGCCGGAGCTGACTGCTGAGATAAACTACTAAGGACTTATACGAAAATGATGATTAAGGTCATGGTATATGGGGTTTCGGGAATGATTCCTATATTTACGAAGTCTATGGTGCTAAAATAATATTGATGTTTCGCAAAGTTCTCCCAAGTCACCGCATCCTTACTCAAAACATGTCCTTAAAACCTAAAAACTTTCGGAATAACACTATTTTCTTTTGCAAAAAAATTTCGGTGGGGCTAAAGGTATGGGGAGGTAGGATTGTACTAAAGATATACTATATTGGGTGACTCGTCAAACTCATGCATTATACTAAAAAGCAAAATAAACAACTTAAAAGGAAATAACAATAAATAAACTATCTAAAAACATCAAAGAAAAAGCTATAAAGGAAAAACGAGAAAGATAATAAAGAAAAGACGATAGAGTCTCCTCCCACACTTAAATCGAACATTGTCCCTAATGTTTCGAAATAAGATAAGGAAGAGTTACCTGACAACCTATTGCTGACCACTAGTGCCCTCGCCATCCTGAGGTGGGCGACGGGATCGGGTACGACGATGGTCTCTCTGAACCATCCTCGCCATCAGGGCATCCTGAGCGGTCCTCACCTCTCGAAGGTGACCTAGAATGGTACCCTGAGTGTTTTCTATGAGAGCAATGTGTTGTTGGTGGTATTGTTGCTGACGGGCTTGTGTATTGGTAACCGTAAGCAGAGACTGTAGAACAGTGTCATAGGACCTGTCTGTCCTCCGCTGCGATTCTTGCATGAAGTTCATGTTATCCGTCATTTGTTGCTGGATGGTAGAGAGGAGGTCGTCACGCCTTTGCTCTCTAGCCATGTGGTCATGCCACATCTCCTCTGTAATATAAAAGCCAGGAGTGGTACCTGCAGAAGAAGAAGATGGTGCGGTGTGTGATGGTGAAGGATGATGGGGGGACACATGGGGTACGGGAGATCTCTCTCTCCGATCATATTCATCATCAGTGTCATGTCCCACCTCATCAGAAATGTTAGGAGGAAGAGGACCTAAAACAGGTAGAGCATCTAAAGCGTAGGTCCAATTCCTTTCATCTCGTATATATGTACGTCTAGTGCACGGTAAAACAACAGACGGGATGGCTACACCATGAACCATAAGCATATAGCCTCCTTCTCTCCTCGAGCGGCACAATTTCATGTCTCTTAGAAATTTTAGGTTAATTGTGCGAAGAGGTAAGGGGTCTAGGGTAGCCATCTCATTGTTCAGGTTAAGCGCCCGAGCAATAGATGTGATCAATCCACCAAAAGAAATCGGCCCCGATTTATTCAAAGTTAATGTCATATGGGCAAGCATGAACAAGATCGAATTAATACGTCTATTTGTGAGGCTTCCTTGTAAAAATAGAAGCTCTCTAGCATTAAACTTATTTGGATTCTCCCGGGCAAAAATAGTGCATGCCAACAGATATCTAAAAACTCTGATGGTCGGGTTATGGATAGTTGAGGCAAGAACTCCTTCAAAAGAGTTTATGGAAGTGTTTGATAAACGCTCCCAGAAGGAAAATACCTCAACAGACCATTCGGAATCCAAAGGGGCCTCACAAATAGCACTGTCCCCATGAGGGATTCCTAACAAGCTGGCTAGTTCGTCGGTACTGAATTGGTATTCAACATCAAACATTCTAAATTTGACAGTACCAACTGTGCTAGCAGTGTTAGGGTTGACAATATAAATTAAGGAACTCAAAAACTCAATTGTCAACTGCTCATAGGTAGGTTCTTTATTGGAAAAGAAATTATGCAAACCTAAATTATCTAATAAATGAAATATGATATGATAGATACCTAAAGTGTAGAGACAGTTTTCGTCAACATACCTTGTCGGGAGGATTTCCCGATTTTGCAACCGTTCAATAATTTTTCTTTGTCTATCCCCCGGTTTCCCTCCTCGAAGAATGAATCCGTTAAACTCCATTTGAAAGCTCTTGAAAAGTGATGAAGAATATGAAGTGGTTTGTGAAAAGGTTGGATTTTTACAAAATCCGACGGATGAAAATGAAAATGGAATTCAGAAAGATGATTTGTATGGTGTGGTGGTTAGAAAAGTATGAGCTTTTTGTGGGTTCAAGGATGTTTTTCCAAGGTGAAAAAATGGGTTTGGAAGGTTGTAAGTTGCAAAAATGGTGAAGAAAGGGGTTCTGCCCCGAACTTTTACGGACGTTGTGGCGGGCGCCACAAGGCAAAATTTGGCTGGGCCGGATTTTGGTCCTTTGGCTTGGGCTTCTCTTGTCTTTTGGCTTTGAGGGGTCTGGATAGCATTTGTCTTGTGATTCTCCTAGTATCTTTGACTTGCATAATTTTATAAAAGTAAAAACAAAAAATAAAAAATAAAATGAAACAAAAATTAAATATAAATAAATAAATAACTGAAAAATTAAAATGCAAATAAAACAAACATAAAACATATATAGATAAAAATAGAAATACTAATGTATAGATGTAGTTTATATAATATTCCAAATGCGATAATATAAGATGAGTTATGTAAATACGAAAAATATAAAAAAGAGATAAAATAAGATGAAATGGTGAGATCATATAGTGGGGATGTCATCTTCCTGAGAGGGTCCACGGAGCTTGGCTATTGTAGCGGGGTATTCATTACCATTAGAGATATTGACTAAATCCAAGGTAAACCATACAAGTCGAGTCGCCACCGCACTTCTATTTATCCAAAGAAATGGTTACAAAGCGAACAAAAACCTAAAAGTTTTAACAAAAACTAGTAAAAAAGAAACAGAGATCTGGGTAAGGGGGTTGATTAGGTAATGGGAAGGTGTTAGGCACCCAAAACATCCTAGGTACTCCTAGGGAGCCCTTTTCATACTTGTTGCAGGGTTGTTGTTTTTGTGAAAATTTTGTTTGTGCAAACATGATTGAAGAGATGAGAAGAGAATATACAAGTTATTTACATTTTGTGTTTAGATGGATAAACCCATTGCCTACGTACCATCTTTAAAAAAAGATTAGGATCAAAACCTCGTAGTTCGGGGTAAAAATCTCAAAATGAGTTGGTGAATTGATTGGTCCAAAAGCCTTAAGGTCTTTTGTTATCAAAGGGAGAAAACTCAACCAAACCACAAATCTACCATGTGAGGATAGCTTCAACATTCTAGTGAGGGGTTAACCCTATAATAAGCATGGAAGACTCATTGTCCATCACTAAGGATATAGGTGAGTATTACATCTACCACAAGGATAACTCAAACCTAATAGCTAAAGGTTATGGAAAATTTGATTAAGAAAGTGGCCATTGGAACCAAAAAAGACATTTGAATGGGTTATATTTACCAATTAGTAGTGTATACAAAAATGGTCAAAGTTGACTTAATGATTCAATTCAAAATAAGTGTTATGAAAAGAAAGTTTGAAAAAATCAAAAGCCTAAGGCTTAGGTTTCTAATGCTTGAAAACAAAGGTTAAATGTTTGCACAAAAAGTTTTGGCTTGGGTTAGAGTGGAGAGAAGAAGAAGAAGAGCTAAGGTCCTAAGTAAAGCAAAAAGATGAGGGATGAAGAATCAAAACCACAACGGAGTTCCTCTCTTGAGATCATATTGATGATCCAAGTAGCTCCCATCCTTTGGAATAAGCAATCACAATAATAGTAAGCTCAAGCAATCACACAAGTCTCTTAGGAGATCCCCAATGTATCTTGTCTTTCACTTTGAATGAATCTCACTTTGAATGGTTAGTGTTAGTAGTTAGTGTGCCATAAGGCGAATTTAGCGCTATGTTAAGCAATCGTAATTGGACTTATGTAGAAGTCACAACTATTTGAGGCCGGTCAATAATAATGTAGGCAACAACATAAGTTAGAAGTCTTGATTAGTGAACCAAGTTCCAACAACTTGCCATGCCAAAAAGAAAAAAAGAGGATCGATCTTGTATTGGTTTAAGCCTTTTGCATGATTTAGAAAACAACCTATCCTTAATGCAAAGCCATTCACTTGATCAATTGATCAAGATGAATTAGATTTAATTCAAGGAAGATTAAGTCTCCCTTATCAATGCTAACTTATCAACCTTCAACTCATTGATCAAAAAGAAAATAAGAAGAGGAAGAAGAAGGAGATGGATAATGGAAATAAAATGGCAAAAGTACAAATGCATTAAATGAAATAAAATGTACCAATCATCATATGTTGACCAATAACATTGAAAGTCAAAGTCAAACAATCAAAAATAGAAGTGAGATGAAGATTGGAAGTCAAGAAATGAACAAAATATTTTTTGGCATTTTTAATATTAAAAATAAACTTGAATTAAAAATAAAAGAAAGGTCAATCTTCAAAATTACTTTAAATCAACCTTGAAAGGTCCAAGTAATTTATCCCAAGTTCATCAAGGTCAAACCAAGTTTGACTAAAAATTTCAGATTTTTTAAAAGTCAAAAACTATTTTTAATCAATTAAAAATGAATAAAAATAACCTAATTGAACTAAAATCTCAAATAAATCTCAAATCAATTAAAAAATTGATGAGAATATTTTTCATAGATTCATCATCATTCAAATAGGTTAGGAAAATATTTTTGTATTTTTCGATTATCAAAAACTATTTAAAATGAATTAAAAACAACCAGAAAAGAGAAAATTCATAAAAAATATCAAATGATAAAATAAAAAATATTAAAAATCAGAAGTAGAAACTAGAATTTATTTGGAGACTAATGCAATTGGTCCCATAATTTTTGGATTAAAAATGAGAGAGATATGAATTTTTGAAAATAATGGAAATAAAAGAAATTAAATGGAAATTCGGAAAATCAGAAAAAAGGAGAGGCGTTGGATCCAGTTCATTAATTGACCTGGAAGATCTAATGGATCTTAAGCGCGCGCTCACCATGGTCCTCAGTCAAACGCATCACATGGACACTTAATAAAAGTCATAAGTTCAAGCGGTTGTAATATAAACTGGAGAAAGCATCCAACGGTCCAGGATTGATCTGGCAATGGGACGGTGGCCAGCGCCACCGTCTTCTCCGGCCAGCTCCGGCGGAGTCGAAAATTTGCAGAGATTCAAAAGGCAACCAAAATGCACGATCTATACATCTTTAGAAAGCTGGGATGATGTACATCATCCCTGTGCCACTCAATTCCACTCTAGATCTCTATATTGAGAGAAATCAGAGATGGAAGTTCTGTGGTGTTCATCATGAACTTGACAGATTTCAAAAATTAAATGCACAGAAATGATGCCTCTATTGAGAGGACTTCAGCCAACACAAGATCCAAGCAAATAGGTTAATGGATGATGAGATTTGAAGGAAATACCAATTGAAGAGCAAACTTGATTTCTGGAAACTTGAGCTCGATTCCTTGCTTTCTTTGTCAAAACAGAAGATCAATGAGCTAAATGATGAAGGTTTAGAAGCTTTAGATCCAAGGAGTCAACCATATGTAGTTGAATTTTGGATCTGAAAAATTTGAAGAAAAATTGAAATAGATTCTTTGGTGAGGTTGGGGAATCACTTCAGTAGGGTTTCAGGCGCCTTTAGGTTGAGTTTGAATGAAGATGAGCACTTCTATTTATAGAAAAACAAACTGCAAGCAAGGGGAATTCTCATGTGCATGGAATTTGGACTCTTCATGCATGGTCCTGTACAGGCGCGTGCAAAACCCAAAAATGGATGAAAATGCAAGCTGAACTCAGATGCCAATGGTTTGGACGTGTAATTAGAGCTGCATTGGCTTGTGCATGAAGTTATGATGTGAATTCCATAATTGTGCCTAAATGTTCACCTCTTCGAAAATACCAATTGCCAAATCCAAACATGATCATGTGAGTAATGGTTGGAAATGTTTTGATGTAAGGAACAATTATTATGTTGGGCAACAATCCATTTGAAATGTGGAAATTTATGAAATTTGAGTTTAAAATGCAAGGTGCAAAACATGCAAAGGCAATATTTCTAAATTTGGCCAATGTTCAAGCCCCTCTGTTTCAATGATGCAAACCTCAAATGAAAAAACCTCCAACGTAAAAGTTGTAGATCGTTTCAACACAATCAAAATGGACTTAAATTTTGCATCATTTGGATTTTTGATGAAAGAGTTATGGGCACTTGAAGTTAGACTTTTTTGCCTTTCAATGCATTTGGTCCAAAAGGACCTATAATGTCTTGCATTATCACATGTATTTCCTTTGAAATTTTGAAATTTTGTTTAACATAACATTTGAAGTAGACCTCAAAATCATAATAAATGAATGGGTTGTGTCCTTGGGAAGTTGACCCAAAATTAGGGTTTCAGTCAAAATGACCTATAATGTCTTGGAATGGATGATGACCTTCCAAGCTTCAAATCAAATTTTGATGAACATTAAAGTTGTTCATATTTTCCTTAAGAACATTTTTGCTTTTGGAATCATCTCCATTTGACTAACACATAAAAAGTTAGGTCTCAGTGAATTTCAAAATAGTCAGATGAATTGACTGAACAACTTCTCAAGTCCATGACTCATATCTTGATGAATTGATGATTTAGGATACTCCAATAAGTTCAAATATGCATGAAATGATGAATTAAAGAACTTCCCTTGATTGTATTTGACCATGGGCTGAGGTTGCTTCATGAGCAATGCATTGTGGAGCACAGATGAACTAGGGTTTCTCTGGGGAACAAGCCTCAAACCCCTTGACTTGTCTTGATCAAAATGATGAATTGAGATGCTAGGAAGGCATATTTGATGGATGAGAGCTTTGGGAACCATTGCCATGCTTGCTATCATCTCCTCTTGGCCTTATCATTTCACAGATGATCTCCTAGAAGCTTTGACCTTATGATTGCTTAAGCTACAAACAAAAGATGTTAGTGACATATTTGTGTGCTTTTGGTTAGTAAACAAAATAAGAAAAGAAATGATATACAATTCAAGTATGCTTGGTGATCTCAAACCACTCACAAGAAGTCCCTCCCAAAAGCAAAGGGAACCAAGATGCTAATGATCCTTGAGGCAATGCAAATGCAATGTTATGATGCCATGAGGGATCTTAGGGACAAAATTGGGGTCTTACAAATGCCCCTATTTAAGGTCATTCTAACCGAAGAAGTGAAGGTTAAAATCTTCGTCTCGACGGGGTAGAATGGGCTTAAATAATAACAAAGAGACGAATTTTGGTCCCTAAGAGACATCATGATGCAGATGTATGCATGCAAATGGTAAAACTCTGTGGGGATAGGCGTCCACAAAAGAAATCCGGAGAAACTAAAAATCCAAAGGAGTAATACACTCACTAGGGAGACAGGGACTCTGGGGGAGTAAAGGGTAAAAATGCGTGAGCAGGTCACGACTTGAGACTTGCTGAGAGACATGGAGAGAATCCATGAAATGAATCAATGGAAGGACTCGAGCTGACTCGAAGATGCATGTATTGGGGAATATGCCAATACATCCAAAAATTATCCTCGACGGATACTTCGGATAAAAAATCCGGACTCATGGGGATGTCCACTAAGGACTCAGCTGAGGAAAATCCCAACAGAAACCTCCTGGGGAAGCAACGGTATGAGGTATTACTGGTTACTGGGTAATAAGCTCAAAGAGACGTGTGATCTGAACACTGGTATAAGGGTGAGAGATATCAATCAACCAAATCATCTAAGGAAGACCAAAAAAGGTATATTTTAACTCAGGAAAAACTGACTCCAGAGGGGACAAAAAGTCATAATAGGGAGGAGAAGGAAGGAACACCAGGATGCCGGTTACTGGGCATATAATAGGTGACCAACCAAAGCGTGAATTGGGGAGTATTCCCAAAACACTCATCATCCAAAAAGAGGGCAAAAAAGCAAACTCGATTATGGGATGGACATTCGATTCCAAAACAGGGATACGAATCTTACTCGACTGGGGAAGAACAAAAGGCTTCGACCAAATAGTGCATGAGATATATTATCTATTACCGTCAGAACATAGATAATACACTCGCATGGAAGATTATCCACAACCGGTTACTGGGTTAATAAAGGATAAATCGACCGACAAAGAAAGGCATCGGGATACCGAACTAGGTATATAATGATGACCAATCAAGGGGAGCAACAAACATTACCGACAACCAGTAAATGAAAGATGACTTGCTGGGGATAAACTGCCTAATCAGAGCAATTATCCAAGAGAAGGGAATATCATCACCGAATATTGGATAATGATAACCGTCAAGGAAGGGATTACATCTACCGGATACTGTGTAGAAAAACACAGAAGAGTAACCGTCATTGATTAGGATGAACAAAAAGGTTAACTCTGCAAGGGGGAGAAAATAGGGTTTACAACTACCGGTATAAGGGTAGAAAACCACAGACTTCGCCGAGGATAAGATGAATAATTACCGATTACTGAGCAATTATTCATTTATACCACGGGGAAACACAGGAAATAGTCATAAGAAGGCCAATTTAGGATCAAACCAAAGAGGCAAACTGAATCAAGACTCGTCCTAGTGAGGATATAACTCAATAGGGAAACGTATCCCAATATATGTGTTGGGAGGAGGCAAAAACAACCGTCGTCCACGAGGATATAACTCGGTGGGGAATGCGGAAGAAAAGATAAACATTTTCTGCTTAAGGGGCTGACTCTATATGGGGAGATCAGACACCGACATCTGCTTGGGAAATGTATTACAACCTAGCAGGGGATAACAAACAAAGATATATGGCAAAGAATGTAATATGAATATCCGAATGTTTGAAAATTATATGCACACATGCGTGGTTTAGGTATGATGAATGCTGACAAACAAACATTTCTAACACAAACATCTCCAGGGAATAAGCACTCAAACAACCGGTACTACATCTCAAGAGAGAAAGCCAGATTCCACCGGAGAGTATCCAATCTGCCGGGGATCAGAGATACCAGGAAGCAAAGACCTCTGCAAGGGATGAATCATCAGTCAATCCTGCTGGGGACAGGAGTTTATTGCACAGATAAAATCCGCCACATAAGCCATTCTACTGGGGAATCCATCCAAGGGATAAAGGGATTATGGGGATCAACTACCAAGTACTGTACCCACCAAGGAGATCACATCTGCTGAGGAGGAAAGGTCGCTACTCCGCTGAAGGGGGAGAGTGGTGAATATCTCAACAAGCATTCCACTCAGTAGGATAAACCACAAAAGGTTCCGGAGGAAGAAGATACAGTCATGCCAGGAAAATGAGCAAATGTCTTACCATATTGGAGATCATACCATCCTTGGGAGAGCACTGAGGATCTCCTAAGTATCTTTTCGTCGTTGTGAATGTTCACTTTGTTTAAAAATAAGTTATGAAAAATTTGTTTCTTCAAAACAATGATATTTTCTCAATTAAAACATGTAAAACATTTGTCGAATAGAAACAAATAAGAGTGCAAATAATTGGATAAAAGGCTCAAATTTATTTGATGGAATGGTAGTCTGCAAATGGCAAGACTCCATAGATCTTTACAAATTTGAAATTGGTGATATATATTGGAAAAGGGCTACATTGAACATAATGACCATTTCTCCACCAATTCTGAATTTGATGTATTCGAAGCTTCGGTTGATGACGAATGGGCGAGAATCTCTGACGGATGACAAAGTCTTGTCAGGATGCAGTTACTTGCCGAATCCCTAATTTTTGCCTAGATTGCCCCAGGATGAGGTACTCAATCTAGCGGGATACCTATATTCATTTTTTATGTCTCTAACTTTTTCCTGGACCACCCTTTCGGGTTTTCAATCCACCGAGACGCTCATTTTTTGCCTAAGCCGCCCTTTCGGGTTTTCAACTTAGCGAGCTATTCTGTTTTTATTTTTAGGCGAAGTATTTCTTGACTGCATCTGAATTCACAGGACGAGTGAAATCCTCCCCATCCATAGTTGTAAGTATCAAAGCACCACCTGAAAAGGCTCTCTTAATAACATATGGGCCTTCATAGTTTGGAGTCCACTTTCCCCTGGAATCAGGCGCGAAAGACAAGACTTTCTTGAGCACAAGGTCACCTTCTCGGAACACACGAGGCTTAACCTTCTTATCAAAAGCTTTCTTCATTCTCTGCTGATGTAACTGACCATGGCACATGGCAGTCAATCTTTTCTCTTCAATCAAATTCAACTGGTCATAATGACTCTGAACCCATTCAGCATCAGTCAACTTGGCTTCCATCAAGACTCTCATTGATGGGATCTCCACCTCTACTGGGAGCACAACCTCCATGCCGTAAACAAGAGAGAAGGGGGTTGCCCTTGTTGAAGTGCGGACAGACGTACGATATCCATGCAAAGCAAATGGCAGCATCTCGTGCCAATCCTTGTACGTGACAACCATCTTCTGGATAATTTTCTTGATATTCTTATTAGCAGCTTCAACATCCCCATTCATCTTGGGTCTGTAAGGAGAAGAATTATGATGCGCAATCTTGAACTCGCTACACAGCTCTTTCATCATCTTGTTATTCAAGTTAGATCCATTATCAGTAATGATCTTATCTGGCACACCATAACGACATATGAGTTGATTCTTAATAAACTTCACGACCACCTGCCTGGTCACATTTTCATATGATGCTGCTTCAACCCACTTGGTGAAGTAATCAATTGCTACGAGAATGAAACTGTGATTGTTAGCCGCTTTCGGTTCTATCATGCCAATCATGTCAATTCCCCACATAGAGAAAGGCCATGGTGATGAAATCACATTCAGATGTGTAGGGGGAATATGAATCTTATCCGCATAAATCTGACACTTATGGCATTTCTTCAGATACTTGCAGCAGTCAAACTCCATTGTCAACCAATAGTAGCCTGATCTCAACATCTTTCTAGCCATGGCATGTCCATTGGAATGAGTACCAAATGAACCCTCATGGACCTCAGTCATTAACAGGTCTGCTTCGTGTCTATCCACGCATCTGAGCAGAACCATGTCAAAGTTTCTCTTATAAAGTAAATCACCGTTGAGGTAGAAACTGCCGGACAATCTCCTCAAAGTCTTTCTATCTTTCACGGATGCCCCGGGCGGGTAAACCTGGTTCTGAAGGAAACACTTGATGTCGTAATACCATGGCTTATCATCTTTCCCCTCTTCTACCGCAAACACATGAGTTGGTCTGTCCAAGCGCATCACAGTGATATTGGGGACTTCATTCCAAAGTCTGACTACCATCATTGAAGCAAGTGTAGCAAGGGCGTCTGCCATCCGATTCTCGTCTCGAGGAATATGATGGAAGTCAACCTCAGTAAAGAATGTTGAAATCCTCCTTGCATAATATCTATATGGAATGAGACCAGGCTGATTCGTTTCCCATTCACCCTTAATCTGATTAACGACTAGGGCCGAATCACCATAAACATCAAGATGCTTGATCCTTAGATCAATGCATTCCTCCAATCCCATAATACAAGCTTCATACTCAGCCATATTATTCGTGCATCTGAAAGTTAGCCTTGTTGTAAAAGGAATATGTGTGCCCTGAGGGGTAATAATCACTGCCCCAATACCATTTCCATACTGATTTATAGCGCCATCAAATACCATACTCCATTTGGAACCAGGCTCTGGCCCTTCATCGAGTGTAGGCTCATCACAATCTTTCATTTTCAAATACAGAATTTCCTCATCTGGGAAGTCATACTGAACTGACTGATAATCCTCAATCGGCTGGTGTGCCAAGTGGTCAGCCAAGATACTACCTTTAATAGCCTTCTGAGCTTGATACTCAATATCATACTCGGATAACAACATCTGCCAACGGGCAATCCTCCTAGTTAAAGCAGGCTTCTCGAAGAGATACTTGATTGGATCCATTCTGGATATCAACCAAATCGTATGATTCAACATATACTGGCGTAAGCGCTTAGCAGCCCAAGCCAAAGCACAACAGGTCTTCTCAAGCATCGAGTATCGAGACTCGCAATCAGTGAACTTCTTACTCAGGTAGTAAATAGCATACTCTTTCTTCCCTGATTCGTCTTGCTGACCAAGGACACAACCCATTGAGTCCTCCAGAACAGTTAGATACATGATCAAAGGTCTTCCTTTCACGGGCAGAGACAGGATCGGAGGTTCGGACAAATACTCTTTAATTCTGTCGAAAGCTTTCTGGCGATCCTCAGTCCAATCATGAGACTGATTTTTCCGGAGGAGCTTGAATATTGGCGCACATGTGGCAGTCATGTGGGAGATGAATCTGGAAATATAATTCAAACGGCCAAGAAAACCTCGGACTTGCTTCTCAGTTTTGGGCGCAGGCATCTCTTGTATTGCTTTGACCTTTGCAGGATCAACCTCGATACCTCTTTCACTGGCGATAAAGCCCAATAACTTGCCGGAACAGACTCCAAATGTACACTTGTTGGGATTCAGACGAAGCTTATACTTTCTCAAACGCTGAAAAAGCTTCAACAAGTGCTCTACATGTTCAACTTCCGTTCTTGACTTAGCGATCATATCATCGACATATACCTCGATCTCTTTGTGCATCATATCATGAAACAAGGTGGTCATAGCTCGTTGATACGTGGCTCCAGCATTCTTCAAGTCGAAGGGCATCACTCGATAACAGAATGTTCCCCAAGGTGTGATGAATGTTGTCTTCTCCATATCCTCGGGTGCCATCTTGATCTGGTTATATCCAGAAAATCCGTCCATAAATGAGAAAACATTGAATTTAGCTGTATTATCAACCAACATATCAATGTGTGGTAGAGGAAAATCATCTTTGGGACTAGCTTTATTCAAGTCTCTATAGTCCACACACATTCGGACCTTTCCGTCTTTCTTAGGCACGGGCACAATATTGGCCACCCATTGAGGATATGTAGAAGTCACCAGAAACCCTGCATCAATTTACTTCTGAACTTCCTCTTTGATCTTCACTGCCATATCAGGATGAGTTCTTCTGAGCTTCTGCTTCACCGACACGCAATCAGGTTTCAAAGGTAGGAAATGTTGCACAATATCAGTATCTAGACCGGGCATGTCTTCATATGACCAGGCGAAGACATCAACATATTCTCGTAGAAATTCAATCAACCCCTTCTTAACAGGCTTCTCAAGGAGTGCCCCAATCTTCACTTCTCGCACACAATCTTCAGACCCCAAGTTGACTGTTTCCAGATTCTCAAGATGCGGCTGAATGATCTTCTCTTCATGCTCAAGTAGACGGGTAATCTCGTCAGGAATCTCCTCAACATCATCTTCTTCTGCCTCAAATACAGGGAATTCAAAGTTGGGAGATGGTGTTGGATCATTATGTTCAATTGGTTTGGTCAACCTGCATAATGATTTTGGATATGAAAAGCTTTAGAATTCAAACAAGGCAAATCATTATGCAGATGAAAAGATTGATTTTATTCTATTTTTTAGGTTTTATGTGATCACCAATTTCATGCAAAAAGCGAAAAGGGAAATAATTGGAAAAACAAACATTTAACAAGAATTTATTGAATGAAAATATCATTGTATTTATGCGCCAACAATGTCATCACTCCTCCTTTTGGCATGGGAGAAGGGTTTTTAAACACGGTGAACATTACTTCGACTTATGGATAATTATTGGAATATCCACGGCAACCCAATTATTGCAGATTCCCCCAGGGATGACGAAGTTGCCAGAATCCTCTTCGTCCTCTTCCAGAATGGCAACAACTTCCTCTTCTTGACCGGTGTGGATGAAACCTCCACTTTTGAACAGCCCTTGCGTGTTGAAAACCCCCGACGAATAACCTATGCCAGCCCGAGACTTGTTGTCTTCTAGCTCAATCATCTTCCCTAAACCAGTGGTTGCACCACACTCAATGGCCAACTTTGCATCTCTATAGGAAGCAAATGAAGGAGTTCTCTTCTCAATAGGCTCAACAATAGATAAAGCTTAGAAAGGAGTTCCAACTTCATCCTCAGCATCTACATATGAGAAGGAAGACAAATGGCTAACCAGGAGAGCCTTTTCTCCCCCTACCACTACCAGTTTCTTATTCTTCACAAATTTCAGTTTCTGGTGTAGGGTGGATGTCACGGCACCCGCCTTGTGAATCCATGGTCTCCCTAAGAGACAACTATACGATGGGTGAATATCCATAACCTGGAAGATAATCTGGAAATCACTTGGTCCGGTTTTGACTGGGAGATCAACTTCCCCAATCATAGTTTTGCGAGACCCATCGAGAGCCTTCACAACTATTCCACTCTGCCTCATGGGAGGCCCCTGATATGACAGTTTTGAGAGAGTGGATTTTGGCAATACGTTTAATGATGACCCAGTGTCTACCAGCACATTGGACATGGCGTCGTCTTTGCAACCCATAGATATATGTAATGCCAAATTGTGGTCTCTTCCCTCCTCGGGGGGATCAGAATCACAGAAACTCAAGTTGTTACAAGCAGTAATGTTTGCAACAATGTTGTCAAATTGTTCTATTGTGACATCGTGCTCCACATATGCCACATCCAACACCTTCTACAGAGCCTCTCGGTGTGGTTCTGAATTCAAAAGCAACGATAACACTGATATTTTGGATGGCGTTTGTAGAAGCTGGTCTACAACATTGTACTCGCTTCTCTTGATGAGCTTCAGCATCTCATCGCAATCTTCTTTCTCATTGCCACTTGCACCAACAGAAGTAGGAGTTTTCAATGTAGAGGAGGGCTTAACAACAAGTGTCGGATTCGGAGTGCTCACAGCGTTCCTAATCGGGCGTTCGACAGAATCAGCATTAGCCTGGGGCTTTGGCGGTTCTGAAAACACACGACCGCTACGGGTCAAACCACTGACATCAACAATGTTAACAACAGATGAAGAGGGCAAGGACACCTCTTTTCCATATTCCACTGCTACAACATTGTAGCGATAAGGAACCGCCTTATCGGAAGAGTATGGTACAGGACCGACAGGCTTGATAGTCAGAATAGGGGAAACCTTCTGCTTGCTACTATCATATTTGATGATAACGGGCTCGGGGATCCAGAATACTGGAGATATTACGTTGACCTCATCAGCATCTTCGTCAACATTTCTGTTTTGAAGGATCTCAATAACTCCTTCATCCAGCATTTCCTGAACATCTTTGCGCACCTGGCGACAACCTCTTTAATTGACAGAACAAACTCGGCATCTATCGTGGTCATGCTCATAATGACTATAATCACATAGCAAATGATGCATCTCGACCAGAGATTGTCGAATATGACTGACATATTTGACTTTGTACTTGCCAGGGCAGCCCTGGACCATGTTAGCAGACTTCCCATGCTCGGGCAATGGGTTCTTTTTCACGTTAGGACCTACGTCCTCAAAACACCGAATGCCACACCTCACAAGGTCTTGAACCTTGGTCTTTAAAGGGTAACAATTCTCCACGTCGTGGCCGGGAGCACCAGAATGATAAACACAGTGTAATTCGGGCTTATACCACCACTGGGGGTTAGCAGGTATAACCGGTGGGTCTCGCGGAGTAATCAACTTCCTCTATATCAAAGAGGGATATAACTCTGCATACGTCATCGGAATAGGATCGAAGGTGACCCTTTTCCTCTCGTAACTCTAGCTGGTTTGATTACTGTTTCGAGGCTGGTAGGCCTGCTGTTGCGGTTGGTGCTGTTGTTGTTAATATTGTGGATGTGGTTGCTGATTGTTGTTGTGTTGCTGATACTGCTGATAATCTCTGAAGACAGGTGCTATATGAGCCACCTAGTGCTGGTTACCGGCGGGACGCACGGTCTTCCTCCTCACAGAGGGTCTTCTTGGTTTCACATGGGAGGTCACAACATGTGCCTCTCCATCTTTCTTCTTCGCAAACGCCCCATAACGTTTGGCAGAAGAGCCTTCTTCTCTAGTCAGACGTCCTTCTCTAACCCCTTCTTCTAGACGCATCCCCATATTCACCATTTCGGTGAAGTCAGAAGGAGCACTAGCAATCATCCGCTCATAATAAAAAGAACTTAAGGTCTTCAAAAAGATCTTAGTCATCTCTTTCTCTTCTAGCGGAGGTACGGTCTGTGTTGCTAACTCTCGCCACCTCTGGGCGTATTCTTTGAACGTTTCCTTGTCCTTCTGGGACATGGCTCTCAATTGATCCCTATCGGGAGCCATATCCACATTGTACTTGTACTGCTTGACGAAGGCCTCGCCAAGATCGTTGAAGGATCGGATGTTCGCGTTGTCTAAACCCATGTACCAACGCAGAGCGGCACCGGACAGACTGTCCTGAAAGTAGTGGATGAGCAATTGATCGTTGTCGGTCTGAGTCGACATCTTCCTGGCATACATGACCAGGTGGCTAAGAGGGCAGGTATTTCCCTTGTATTTTTCAAAGTCAGGGACCTTGAATTTCACAGGGATCTTTACATTAGGAACCAAGCAGAGTTCGGCAGCAGACTTGCCGAACAGATCCTTTCCTCTGAGAGTTTTCAATTCCTTGCGAAGCTCAAGAAATTGATCATTCATAGCGTCCATCTTCTCATAAACATCTGGACCCTTAGACGGCTCAGAATGATAGATGGTGTTGTCTACCCTGGGCATAGAATGCACGACAGGAGGAGGGACAGCAAGGACCGGGCTAGATGCCGACATAGAAGCAAAGGTAGGAGCAAGACCCTCAGGCATGAAATTGGGAGGCATCCCCCACGGGAATCCGGCTGGCATGGACGCTGGAGCAAAGTGTGCACTGGCTGCAGGCACGGTCGAGGATACAATCTCAAAGATGACTGTCATCTGGGGAGGAGTTGAAGGTGTCGGAGAAGACTGGCTCTAAGCAGCCAAGAATGACTCCATCAAGGCACTTAGTCTGGCCACTTCCTCTTTCAGCTCGCAGTTCTCTTGTTCCAGATGATCCATCAGTCTTGAAAAGTTGGCTCTGGTGTAGTACCGGTGAGTCAGCTTGTCTTCAAAATAAATGAAGAACACAGAGTTAGACCACAGGACAAGGAGCCGGGAACAAATTCTGCTTATGCACATGATGCATGCAATGCTTGTGCATATGATTTTTTCTCTTTTATTTTAAAGGAACTTTAGGGTTCTATTTGCAATTTTTTGGAAATATTAAACATTTAGCACATATGGAAATATCTTATCAAATAATATCGGGGAAAAGAAGTACAGCATTGTCAATCATATACAAGAGAAAAGGAAAATAATCATCCTATGGATCCCTAGAAACAATCATCCAAAGCTCGGGACACAGGAAGATAGGATGCACGAAGCCTCTTCACTTCTCTCTCGTAGGCTACCTCCATATCTACTTTCTCCTTGGCGAGTTGGTCGTACTTCCTCTTCCAAAACTTGGAAGACTGAGGAAGTAGAGAAGTCCATGCATCATCAGGATCATCAATAACCTGGTGTTCGAGGAATTCTATCAAAGCATCCTTCTCCTTGATCCGCTGAAGCAACTCCTCCCTTTCACGGATCCAAGCGCGTGATCAGTCTTCGTCTCTCAACTCCTCTACTCCTTGGTTAGGGAGGGTTGAAGGCCCAGCCATAACCAAAGGTGTAGGTCTTGTATACTCATAAGGCATGAGATACTCAGACGCTCTCTTCCTAACCCAAGCAGTGTACGGCTCTATAGCAACACAATTCTTAGGACCCAACTCTTTCCTCCCTTTCCTATGAATCTTGCGCCAAGCGCGGACCATTCTGCCCTTCAAGCCTTGGGGATATTTACCCTCCTGGAAGAACACACCCTCTAACAGAATGTTATTGGGTTTATCCTTTAGGGGGAACCCAAGCTGACGACGCGCCAAAACGGGTTTGTAGTTAATCCCACCACATGTACCAAGAAGAGGTACATTGGAGAATTCACCACAAGAGTCGATAATCTGTATATCATCATACACACGGTTGTACCAAGAGATATCATCATTAGTGAGAGACATAAGTCTCGTGGACCACCATAGACATCCTTTGTTCTCCTTGAAAGCGACCGTCTGTGGTAAGTGAGAAATAAACCACTTATACAACAGAGGCAAACAGCACACAATGGAACCACCAACCTTTGCATTCCTCATATGCAAAGAGAAATAGGTATCACCCAACAGAGTCGGAACGAGATTAAGAGTAGAGAAGATCCTAATAGCATTCACATCCACAAACTTGTCGATGTTGGGGAACAATACTAACCCATAGATGAGAAGTACAAATATGGCCTCAAAGGCGTCCTCACTCATGGCCTTCCCATACATAGTAGCTTGAGCAACGAGGAACTCAGAAGGGAGACCTTGAATTCCACCTTTGGTAGTCATATGAGCACCGACCAGAGATTCATCTATGTGCAACATGTTTGCTATCTCTTGAGAAGTAGGAATACTCTCCAAGCCACTGAACGACAACTGGTCTAGAATAGGTATACCCACAAGGTAGGCATACTCCTCAAGTGTAGGAAAAAGCTGGAAATCCGGAAACGTGAAGCAACGGTACAGAGGGTCATAAAACTGCACCAATACACTCATCAATCCTTCGTCCACCTGAGTAGTCAGAAGAGGAAGAAGCTTCCCAAAACGAGCCTTGAAACCCAAGGGATCTAATACATAGGATGTCAGATTCCTTAACTCTTTCAAATCTGGTTGTCTGAAACTGTACTTCTTTGTATTCCTTCTTTGTCTTTCCATGTCTGAAAATTTTGCAAATAAACCCCTTAAGTTCCTTGAAAGATTTCTTTATTATTGATGATATGGATGCAAATGGGTGCATGAATGCAACAATCACACTCAAGGATCAAGCAAAGCACACCAAACAAAGGTCATGGGATGGACCATATCATCCTTAATATCAATCATCCATTTTGGTGGATTATGGTTTACACCTTATCAACACCCAAGTTCCATTGATATTAAGGATACATGAACGGATCAACCATGAATCAAGGGTTTATTGCGAGTCACGAGCATGGGGTCTTGGTTAAGAACCACCCAAAGGGAATGTACTAGGGTTTAAACCTTCCAAACATGTTCTACAAGGGGTTCCCATAGTCATCATCCCATCTTTCGGATATTATCGGATAAAGGACTACTCGTATTCCAAAAATATTCTCAAGAGAGACTCTTATAAGTGTAGTATCGCGTAACAATCGTATCAAATCTTACACTTGAACGACTTCCGCACTACATCCTAAGAATATGCCAAGATGGGCTTGGTAAACTAAGGTCCTTGGCTTCTAAGGTCTATATTGGAAAGAGTAATGTCTAACCACAACTACTTGTGTGACATTATTGATCCCAACATGACCTCCACCAAGTGAATGGACTTGCAAGTCAACTTGCTAATGAATAACTCCACACAAGTCAACAAGACTATGCCATTCTTCTATCCTAAGTGCATTCAAGTTCGGGTATAGAACTCATCTCACAAAGATCACCAAGCATACGAGGAATTAATATCAAGCAAATCAATCATTACATACAATACAGTAATCCCAAATTACACAAAAAATATGTCACAAAACAATACAATACAACAATTATGAAAAGTAGGCAAAACCCACTAGGCAAAGGGTTTCCCCAGCAGAGTCGCCACTTTTCTGTAGCGGGGTATTCGTTACCATTAGAGATATTGACTAAATCCAAGCTAAACCATACAAGTCGAGTCGCCACCGCACTTCTATTTATCCAAAGGAATGGTTAGAAAGCGAACAAAAACCTAAAAGTTTTAACAAAAACTAGTAAAAAAGAAACATAGATCTGGGTAAGGGGGTTGATTATGTAATGGGAAGGTGTTAGGCACCCAAAACATCCTAGGTACACCTAGGAAACCCTTTTCATACTTGTTGCAGGGTTGTTGTTTTTGTGAAAATTTTGTTTGTGCAAACATGATTGAAGAGATGAGAAGAGAATATACAAGTTATTTACATTTTGTGTTTGGATGGATAAACCCATTGCCTACGTACCATCTTAAAAAAAAGATTAGGATCAAAACCTCGTAGTTCGGGGTAAAAATCTCAAAATGAGTTGGTGAATTGATTGGTCCAAAAGCCTTAAGGTCTTTTGTTATCAAAGGGAGAAAACTCAACCAAACCACAAATCCACCATGTGAGGATAGCTTTAACATGCTAGTGAGGGGTTAACCCTATAATAAGCATGGAAGACTCATTGTCCATCACTAAGGATATAGGTGAGTATTACATCTACCACAAGGATAACTCAAACCTAATAGCTAAAGGTTATGGAAAATTTGATTAAGAAAGTGGCCATTGGAACCACAAAAAGACATTTGAATGGGTTATATTTACCAATTAGTAGTGTATACAAAAATGGTCAAAGTTTACTTAAAGATTCAATTCAAAATAAGTGTTATGAAAAGAAAGTTTGAAAAAATCAAAAGCCTAAGGCTTAGGTTTCTAATGCTTGAAAACAAAGGTTAAATGTTTGCAAAAAAAGTTTTGGCTTGGGTTAGAGTGGAGAGAAGAAGAAGAAGGGCTAAGGTCTTAAGTAAAGCAAAAAGATGAGGGATGAAGAATCAAAACCATAATGGAGTTCCTCTCTTGAGATCATATTGATGATCCAAGTAGCTCCCATCCTTTGGAATAAGCAATCACAATAATAGTAAGCTCAAGCAATCAAACAAGTCTCTTAGGAGATCCCCAATGTATCTTGTCTTTCACTTTAAATGAACATGGCAATGGTCCTTCAATTTGAGCTCTCATAGAATCCCCTAGCACAAAAACACACACATCAAAAGTTCCATGAAGTAAATCAAGAATCGACAAGAGTGAGTTTAGAGATTTGGTCCTTCTAATCCATCTTCATCATTAAGGTCCTTTTACTCCAATTTTGCATAGGGAATATCCTAGAAACTAAGTCCATTCGTCCATTTTGCATAGGGAAAGCCCTAAGATCTAAGTCCACTTCTTTGCATTTGGTCCACAACAATCAAAACAAAAACACAAGCGCAATAGTATAAACATAATTATGTGCTCAAGTGAGCAAAAGGCAAATGGCATTAACATAAACATGTGCTCAAGTGAGCAAAGGGAAAAGCAAATGGATAATATGTGCAAGAATAGTAAATTGCATTGAAAATAAAGAGCAAAAAGTAAATGTTAGTTGTTAGTAATTAGTGTTAGTAGTTAGTGTGCCATAAGGCGAATTTAGCGCTATGTTAAGCAATCGTAATTGGACTTATGTAGAAGTCACAACTATCTGAGGCCGGTCAACAATAATGTAGGCAACAACATAAGTTAGAAGTCTTGATTAGTGAACCAAGTTCCAACAACTTGCTATGCCAAAAAGAAAAAAAGAGGATTGATCTTGTATTGGTTTAAGCCTTTTGCATGATTTAGAGAACAACCTATCCTTAATGCAAAGCCATTCACTTGATCAATTGATCAAGATGAATTAGATTTGAATCAAGGAAGATTAAGTCTCCCTTATCAATGCTAACTTATCAACCTTCAACTCATTGATCAAAAAGAAAATAAGAAGAGGAAGAAGAAGGAGATGGATAATGGAAATAAAATGACAAAAGTACAAATGCATTAAATGAAATAAAATGTACCAATCATCATATGTTGACCAATAACATTGAAAGTCAAAGTCAAACAATCAAAAACAGAAGTGAGATGAAGATTGGAAGTCAAGAAATGAACAAAATATTTTTTGGCATTTTTAATATTAAAAATAAACTTGAATTAAAAATAAAAGAAAGGTCAATCTTCAAAATTACTTCAAATCAACCTTGAAAGGTCCAAGTAATTTATCCCAAGTTCATCAAGGTCAAACCAAGTTTGACAAAAAAATTCAGAATTTTTAAAAGTCAGAAACTATTTTTAATCAATTAAAGATGAATAAAAATAACCTAATTGAACTAAAATCTCACATCAATTAAAAAATTGATGAGAATATTTTTCATAGATTCATCATCATTCAAATAGGTTAGGAAAATATTTTTGTATTTTTTGAATATCAAAAACTATTTAAAATGAATTAAAAACAACCAGAAAAGAGAAAATTCATAAAAAATATCAAATGATAAAATAAAAAATATTAAGAAATCAGAAGTAGAAACTAGAATTTATTTGGAGACTAATGCAATTGGTCCCATAATTTTTTGATTAAAAATGAGAGAGATATGAATTTTTGAAAATAATGGAAATAAAAGAAAGTAAATGGAAATTCGGAAAATCAGAAAAAAGGAGAGGCGTTGGATCCAGTTCATTAATTGACCTGGAAGATCTAATGGATCTTAAGCGCGCGCTCACCATGGTCCTCAGTCAAACGCATCACATGGACACTTAATAAAAGTCATAAGTTCAAGCGGTTGTAATATAAACTGGAGAAAGCATCCAACGGTCCAGGATTGGTCTGGCAATGGGACGGTGGCCAGCGCCACCGTCTTCTCCGGCCAGCTCCGGCGGAGTCGAAAATTTGCAGAGATTCAAAAGGCAACCAAAATGCACGATCTATACATCTTTAGAAAGCTGGGATGATGTACATCATCCCTGTGCCACTCAATTCCACTCTAGATCTCTATATTGAGAGAAATCAGAGATGGAAGTTCTGTGGTGTTCATCATGAACTTGACAGATTTCAAAAATTAAATGCACAGAAATGATGCCTCTATTGAGAGGACTTCAGCCAACACAAGATCCAAGCAAATAGGTTAATGGATGATGAGATTTGAAGGAAATACCAGTTGAAGAGCAAACTTGATTTCTGGAAACTTGAGCTCGATTCCTTGCTTTCTTTGCCAAAACAGAAGATCAATGAGCTAAATGATGAAGGTTTAGAAGCTTTAGATCCAAGGAGTCAACCAGATGTAGTTGAATTTTGGATCTGAAAAATTTGAAGAAGAATTGAAATAGATTCTTTGGTGAGGTTGGGGAATCACTTCAGCAGGGTTTCAGGCGCCTTTAGGTTGAGTTTGAACGAAGCTGAGCACTTCTATTTATAGAAAAACAAACTGCAAGCAAGGTGAATTCTCATGTGCATGGAATTTGGACTCTTCATGCATGGGCCTGTACAGGCGCGTGCAAAGCCCAAAAATGGATGAAAATGCAAGCTGAACTCAGATGCCAATGGTTTGGACGTGTAATTAGAGCTGCATTGGCTTGTGCATGAAGTTATGATGTGAATTCCATAATTGTGCCTAAATGTTCACCTCTTCGAAAATACCAATTGCCAAATCCAAACATGATCATGTGAGTAATGGTTGGAAATGTTTTGATGTAAGGAACAATTATTATGTTGGGCAACAATCCATTTGAAATGTGGAAATTTATGAAATTTGAGTTTAAAGTGCAAGGTGCAAAACATGCAAAGGCAATATTTCTAAATTTGGCCAATGTTCAAGCCCCTCTATTTCAATGATGCAAGCCTCAAATGAAAACACCTCCAACATCAAAGTTGTAGGTCTTTTCAACACAACAAAAATGGACTTAAATTTTGCATCATTTGGATTTTTGATGAAAGAGTTATGGGCACTTGAAGTTAGACTTTTTTGCCTTTCAATGCATTTGGTCCAAAAGGACCTATAATGTCTTGCATTATCACATGTATTGCCTTTGAAATTTTGAAATTTGGTTCAACATAACATTTGAAGTAGACATCTTAAGCTTTCCAATGCATTTGATCCCACCTCAAAATCATAATAAATGAATGAGTTGTGTCCTTGGGAAGTTGACCCAAAATTAGGGTTTCAGTCAAAATGACCTATAATGTCTTGGAATGGATGATGACCTTCCAAGCTTCAAATAAAATTTTGATGAACATTAAAGTTGTTCATATTGTCCTTAAGAACAATTTTGCTTTTGGAATAATCTCCATTTGACCAACACATAAAAAGTTAGGTCTCAGTCAATTTCAAAATAGTCAGATGAATTGACTGATCAACTTCTCAAGTCCATGACTCATATCTTGGTGAATTGATGATTGAGGATACTCCAATAAGTTCAAATATGCATGAAATGATGAATTAAAGAAATTCCCTTGATTGTATTTGACCATGGGCTGAGGTTGCTTCATGAGCAAGGCATTGTGGAGCACATATGAACTAGGGTTTCTCTGGGGAACAAACCTCAAACCCCTTGACTTGTCTTGATCAAAATGATGAATTGAGATGCTAGGAAGGCATATTTGATGGATGAGAGCTTTGGGAACCATTTCCATGCTTGCTATCATCTCCTCTTGGCCTTATCATTGCACAGATGATCTCCTAGAAGCTTTGACCTTGTGATTGCTTAAGCTACAAACAAAAGATGTTAGTGACATATTTTTGTGCTTTTGGTTAGTAAACAAAATAAGAAAAGAAATGATATATAATTCAAGCATGATTGGTGATCTCAAACCACTCACAAGAAGTCCCTCCCAAAAGCAAAGGGAACCAAGATGCTAATGATCCTTGAGGAAATGCAAATGAAATGTTATGATGCCATGAGGGATCTTAGGGACAAAATTGGGGTCTTACAGCTACCTCTTGCTTGAGCTCTGCGATCTCCTGATATAGACAGTCGGCTTCAGTAGCATGGGTGAGATCGGACACTCCCATCTGTAAAGTGAGGTCAGCCACCTCCTGTCTAAGCGCTGCGATCTCTCTACCACACTCAGCAATCTGAGTGTGGATGTCGGGTGTCTGCAATGAAAGATTATTCGAGAAAACAGTGATTTTGGGAGATGGTGGTATAGGTGTGAATTCAGCAATGGGTGGTGATCTTGGTTCCTCAACGGTCTCTCCCTGGCCCTCCAGAGCATAACTCCAATTCGCTGGATCATGCACACTGGTCATCATAGGATCTGGCAGTGTGAAGTAATGGATAGCCTCGCTGTCGACTAGCTATCGGAACTGACATGGGTGGAAAGAGGCTCTCCTCATCAACCCTCTGGTCAAATAGAAGTCGATGTCCATGGTAGTGTACCTACAGTAGATCCGGAGATGTGACAGCTTGCGAGACAGACCTAAAGCGACAGCAATCTGCGTGATGATTCCGCCCACATGGATGACTCCTTCGATAGATCTAGAGATACCGCTGAGACTGTATAATAAAAAGTTCCCACATGCTACTGGGCGAGACTGGGATGCATAAAATAATAGGAATATCTCCTTTTCACTCAGTAGTGTCTCTGCATCCGGCCTTCCCAGGAAGGAATGTGCTAATATCATCTGAAAGTATCTGAAGGCGGGGTTATGTATGACATGAGACAGCTGCATAGATGGATCCTGGCTTCCTTCACCTGAGATATCACTCCAAAACTTCTCAACCTCCTTACCCAGGAAATATCCCATAGGTGTCTCCGGGATAGCATTAGGAGTAGTCTGGAAACCCAATAAGTCGCCGAACTCTTTCTGGCTGAAAGAGTACTCAACTCCGAAAAGCCTGAAAGCAGCATACCCATCTGGTCCAGAGTATGGGTCATAGTCGAATGAACTCAGGAACTCCAAAGTCAGGTTCCTATATGTGTTACTCAAGTCATCAACAAACTCGTCCCAGTGAAGCTGGTGGCTAAGGAATCGGATACTCGACTCGATACCCAGTGCCTCCATACAGTGCTGATCAGGATAACGTGTGGGTGCCATAGGGCGCTGATACAGAGCGATGTAACGCTCTCTCTGAGCGTTATCTCTATAGGCCACGTGCATGTCATCAAAATCCTGCATCCTGTAAAGGTTAAGAAAGTGATCCTGAAAATACAAACCATTCAAATTTTAGTCTCAATGCAAAATATGATAAAATAAAAATAAAAATAAAATTAAATAAATGCGAAAAAATGAAATAAAAACCATGGGTTGCCTCCCACGCAGCGCTTGTTTAACATCATTAGCTTGACGATTAGAATTTATACACCTGTAGTAGTAGGAATCGGTGGATCAATCAGGGTGTGGCTCGAGTAGTATGCTGGAATGTCTCCTCCTTCGTAGAGCTTCAGTCTTTGTCCATTTACAATGAATGGACTACAGGTATCGTTCTTGATTTCTACGGCTCCGGACCTCAGAATCTTGGATACTTCGAAAGGACCAGTCTATCTTGAACGTAGCTTTCCAGGGAAGAGTCGTAACCTAGAGTTAAAAAGGAGAACAGGATCGCCTATATTGAAGTTTTTCTTTACTATTCTTTTGTCGTGATAGGCTTTTGACCTCTCTTTATATATTTTTGCATTCTCGTAGGCCGATTGCCTAAGTTCTTCTAGTTTATGAATGTCTAGGGTACGCTTTTCTCCAGCGGCTAGGTAGTCTAAATTCAAAGTTTTAATGGCCCAATAGGCCTTATGCTCTAATTCGAATGGTAAGTGACATGATTTTCCATAAACTAGTTGATAAGGAGTAGTTCCTATAGGGGTTTTGAAAGCGGTTCTATAGGCCCATAATGCTTCTTGAAGCTTCTGAGACCAGTCTCTCCTAGAAATAGAAACTGAAATTCTGGTATCAGATATAAGATGTCGAAGGTAATGTCACGACACTAATATCTGTTAATACACAATGGATAATAAAACAGAATTGTAAAGCAATCAACACAAGCAATTGTTAACCCAGTTCGGTGCAACTCACCTACGTCTGGGGGCTACCAAGCCAGGAAGGAAATCCACTAAAATAGAATTAGTTCAAAGACTATCCGTACACTTCCCCAAGTTACAGTCTTTCTCACCTAATCTCTACCCGTGCAATTTCTACCTAAGCACTCTTAGATATGAGAACCCACTCACTTCCCTTACAATCACACACCCGTGATTTTAAACAACAATCCCTTGTGAAAAGAAAATACTTTTCAATTACAATATTCTTGATTTTACTTCACAGTTTCAATCAAGAAGACACACTATTGATCTTGCTTCAAAGCTTTGATCAAGAAGACAAATCAGTCCAATTCAATCATCAATGGATGACTTGAATGACCTACAGACACAAACCCTAGCTCTCTCTCTAAATTTCGCTCAGTCTTGGTTGTGTGTTCAAACAGGTTTTCTGAGTCCCTTTTTATAGAAACATTGGACAACTTGAAAACCCTAAATATATTTTCCAATTAAATCTTTTCATATCAGCTGTAAAGATCTCCTTGGAAAATAAACAAATCTGGTTGATATCCCTGATAAATTGCGCCAGCTAGCCATATCTTCAATCAACCAATGATTGCCACCAATTGTGCAATCACAAAACACCAGACATTCATACTGAATGTTCTGTGTACAGGATGTCATGACATCGGGTCTGACATCTGGAAACATCCTGCATAATCTAGTTTCCTTTTATAGCAGGTACAGCCATATCAGTTACCATGACAATGAGTATGTCAACTAAAACAATCCTGCAGCATATGTCTTCCATATAAGCTCCAGCAGGTACAACCAATATCAGAAGCCTTGTCTTTGTATGTGGCATTCTGAAACAATCCTACCTTGCATATCTTCTTTAACTCCAGCAGATACATAGGATATCTCATGTTAAGACATCACACATAACATCTTGTGAACACTCTTAGTTTTACCAAAATTGCTGCCAACACTTAGAATCAACAAACTCCCCCTTTGGCAAATTTTGGCTAAAACATATATCTGTCCTTTTTGTTCACAAGGCAAACTATCAGCAGTTAAACCACTAAACAGTAGTTTAATCAGCAGCAGAAGCAAAACAATTACTAGTTATGGCTACTAGTAATACACACATGCACAAGGGTACTTCTCCTCCCCCTAAAACTGTGCAACAATCAACAAAATTACTAGTTATGGATGCAACTAGTAAGACACACAAATGCACAATGCACCAGGGTACTTCTTCTCCCCCTAAATCTGTGCATTCACCAAAAACAGCTACTGACAACTCCAGCACCTGTACCAGCCAGAATGTTATACTGACATCTGCTATAACATCAACACCTGTGCACCTCTTCATCAGCACCTGTGCACCTCTTCCAATAATAGTTGTACTTCTGTTCAGCCACAACCAACTTCCACATCAAGCACTTCTCCCCTTTTTTAGTCAAAATTGACCAAAGGTGACCAATCAGACAAAATAAATGTCTATTAGTCTAGCAGAGAAAGTTAAAACAGATGTTATAACATTAAGCATGTTAGAACAAAAAAAATTCAGGAAGTACGCACCAACATTATACACAGCAGACAGCTGAGATAATGCACAAATCCAAGGAACTCATTAAGAGCCCTAAATATTACATAACATGCATCAAGAGGACTGCCACAAAATACAAAAACAAACAAGACAACAGCCTTCCAAACAACAGCAACTTCCTTCCAGCACCCCTCCAAGCTTCCAATACAGCTAGGGACAATTAATTAGAAGAAGAAGAATCACCTTCACCTTCATCTTCATCTTCAGATACACCTTCAGAGTCTTCTGAGTTTTCAGAACTGGACTGGGATCTTGTATTTGAGTCCTTTCCAGCTTTCTCTAACTCCTCCTTTTTGAGGCTACAGATAAGAGCTTCCAAAGCTTCTTTTCTTGCAGGTCTCTTTCAGTTGGTCAATCAAGCTTCCTTTAGCTGTAGACTCCCTTCTGGAAGATGTCATGATAGAGGGGTCTTTCTCCTGCTTGGAATATCACTTGTACTCAGGATTCCTGGTTGTTGACTCAGGATGATCCCACAGATGATAGATGGGAATGCAATGGGCAACTTAACAGCACTGGTGGAAGCATGTCTAATGGTTTGTTCAAATATGAACTTGCCAAAATCATAGTTAACCCTTGTTCCAATAGCATGAATGATCCTCCCAAGAGCAATGGAGATGGTAGATATGTGATTAGTAGGAACCCAATTTGCAGAACCAATCTTATGCAAGATGGCATACTTGGCAGTTAGTTTACTAGTTGCAAGGTGTTTCCTACTGGGCCATTCATTAACTTGGCCAGCTGTGATAGTCCTACAGACCTCATTGTCTGTGGTTTCTAAGTCTACTCCTCCATCCATTCCCCTTCCTAGGAACTTGTTGATGACATTTGGTGAGAATTTTACACATTTTCCTCTTACAAAAACTTTGCAAAACTCCCTGCTGTTCTTATCATGAATATCCTCAGGGATATTAACAATAAACTCTTTAACCAGCCCCTCATAGCATTGGGGTAGAGTTGCCACAGTCTTCATGAGTCCAGCATTTTTGATCAACTCAATAACCTCCTTTACCTCTACAGCTTCTTGACCCAATTCTCTTTCAATGGCTACTCGTCTCTGAATGATATATTTCCACTTTGCTGCTCCATCTTCCAAATGAAAGGAGATATTGTCTAGATGGACAGTAGCAGCCTTGCTAGGAGATTTCTGAACTGCCTGCCTTTTTGCAGGGGAGATGTCTGGGACATCATCTTTAACATTCTCTTCAGAATCAGAGTTGTGTCTCTCTTTTCTTTTTCCAACCTCAACCTTGCTCCAGGGTTTTAAGGGTCCTACTCCTGCAGTTTTCTTCACTCTAGGAGCTCTCATTTTAGCCATACTTTATCAACAAAGCCCTTCACCAGCCACCTCTTTTTCTGATCTAGATGAATCATCATCTTTATCAGCATGAGGTTTTCTCTCAGGAGAAGGTTCCCTTCTGGACAGAGGGGTAGAGACCCCTTCAACTTTATGTCCTTCACTCAGTATTCTAGTAACTAGTCTCCTTATAGCGCGATCAGTGTAATACATGTCTTTAGGAAGAGAGGAGTTACCAGAGGTATTACCTTGCTTATCTCCAGCATTGGAGGAGGTACCTGTGGTGTTGCCCGGTATCATGCACAAAGGGGTGACGTCCATTATATCATCATCTATAAACTCCATGGATGGAGTCTTTGCATGTTGGGAGGATTTGGAACCAGATGACGATGGATGTTATGACATCTTGTTGGACTTTTGAGGAAGATTTCTTTGCCCTAGCTGAGCTTTCCTTAAAGGTTGAACGGAAATGGCAGTTGCTGAGTTTGGGTAGCGTGTGCTAAGAGAATAGATACTGTTTTCAAAGCTTGGGAATGATTTATCATTAATGTGGCTCTTTCTTTTAAAAAGGAAGACATTATTTTTATTTCTTTTATTTTTTTCTTTTAATTGCCTTAATTTCTCAAGAGTCCAAATCCCTAATTTCCCTTCCTCATAATCAATTTTACCCAAATTCCTTGTAAGCTTGTCTGCTAGTTCAAGTCCAAACTCTTGACCTCTGAATTTGTCTTTCACAAATTTCCTAATGGAGTGATAATATCTAGAAGAGTATTTCGTCCATCTGTGTTGAATTTGATTTTTGGACCTGGCTTCAGCATTCAGGAAGTTATAATACAATGTTATGACATCATGTGTAACATTGTCAAACAGTAATAGGTTCATCCAACCCAGTTGAGCCCAACTGCTATCTTTCACAGGTGTCACCCATATCTTATCCATATTATCCATGGCCTGTTTGCACAGAGTCCTTTGGGGCTTAGTCCCAACAGTTCCATTCTTCCTGTGACTGGTCAAGTGTCCACCTGTTTGGTCTACCTTCTCAGTTTTTTGAGCCATCATAATCTTTTCTCCTCTGGACTTCTAGTGTGACATCTTTGTGTGACACTTTCCCCAGCCTTGTTTTTCATCACTCTTGAGGACATCTGTACTCCCCCAATGTTTTAAGGGACACTCCAATTGAGAGCTCCATATGTAGCAATTGTCTTTGGTCCTGACTCCTCTCATAATTACTTCACTCTTTATGTCCCGGATTAGACATTCAATTTTGGTGAAGTTAACATTTAGACCTTGATCACACAGTTGACTAATGCTTATGAGGTTTGCAGTTAGCCCTTTAACTAGTAGAACTTTGTCAAGTCTAGGTACTCCAGGGCAATCAAGCTTACCTGTTCCCTTGATTTCCCCTTTTGCTCCATCTCCAAAGGTTACATGACTTAAAGTATGTTGATTCAGATCAGTTAGCAAGTCTTGGTTTCCAGTCATGTGTCTGGAGCATCCACTGTCAAAGTACCATTCTTCTTTAGCTGAGATTCTGAGGAGACTGTGAGCTATCAGACTTGTGACATTAGTCTTAGGGACCCATTGTTTTTTTTGATAGGCATGTGATGTTTGGGTCTAAATTGATGGTGATCCTGAGCAGACCTAGGATAGCCATACAGTTTATAGCAGAATGGCTTTAAATGACCAAATTTCCCACAGTAATGGCATCTCCATCTTTGGTGTTTTCCTTTCAACTGTCTTCTCCTTTGGTGCTGTGACATATGATGTGACATCACAATTTTTTGAATGCGCTTGAATTTTGCTTGAGGTTTGACACCAGTGTTACTGCTTTCAGGTTTTGAGTTATTATACCCAATACCAGATTTGTCTCCTGTTATTTGTCCAGTTCGAAGAATCTTGTCTAAGGAGTCAGACCCATTGCTTAACATCCTTACATACTTGGTCATCTCTTCTAATTTATAATTTTGAAACATGACTTCAGTCTTTAATTTTGAGATGATTTTTGCATGGTCTGCCTTCTCACTTTCCAGCTGTGCTATCTTCTGATTTTCAGCTTGTGGATTTTTGTCAAGCTTGGCATTCAGAACCACTGCTTCTGTTTTTAATTTGGAGATGGTTTCCAAGTATTCTATCTTCTCATTCTCAAGTTGAGTAATTTCCTTCTTCTGGCTATCAACCTGTTTGCACAACTCTACACTTTTGTGACACAGCTTTCTGTAGGTAGAGGCCAATTCTTCAAAGGTTACTTCATCATCACTTGAGTCTTCATCAGATCCCCATTTTCCTGTCAAAGTAGTCACAATATTTGCAGCCTCCTCTGTATCACTCTCATCTGACCAGGTGGCAGCAAGACTCATCTTCTGCTTCTTGAGGTAGGTACCACATTCTGTTCTAATGTGTCCATACCCATCACATTCATAACACTTTACTTCTTTTCCTTCTTTTGGCTTTTCTTCTGACCTTCCTCTTCTTCCATAGCTGATGTCAGATGAGATGTTTTTGACATTTTCCTTGGATCTGACATCCATTTTCTTTAACAATCTGTTAAACTGTCTCCCCAGCATTGCAACTTCATTGGCTCACTCTTTATCCAAATCTTGATTGTTTTCCTCTTCTGTGTTGGATACAAAGGCACTGCTCTTGGTTTTCCTTTCAGTTCCCTCAATCAATCTCATCTCAAAGGTTTGGAGGGAGCCAATTAACTCATCTACCCTCATGTTGGAGATGTTTTGAGACTCTTCTATGGCAGTCACCTTCATTGCAAATCTCTTAGGGAGTGATCTGAGTATTTTTCTTACTAACTTTTCATCTGACATCTTCTCCCCCAAGGCTCTAGAGGCATTAGCAATCTCAAGGATACTCATATGAAATTCCTGAATGTTTTCATCTTCTTTCATCCTTAAGTTTTCAAACTTGGAGGTGAGCAGTTGAAGTCTAAACATCTTTAATCTAGAGGTCCCTTCATGAGTGACCTTGAGAATGTCCCAAGCATCTCTGGCCACTTCACAGTTATTTACCAGCCTGAAAATATTCTTGTCTACCCCATTGAATATTGCATTCAAGGCTTTAGAGTTTCCAAGAGCAAGATCATCCTCCTCCTTGGACCATTGTTCTTCAGGCTTCTTCTCAGTGGTGGCTTTTCCTTCTTTGGTAATGACAGGATGCACCCAACCTGTTAGCACAGCTTTCCAAGCCTTGTTATCAAGGGATTTTAGAAACTCTACCATTCTAGGTTTCCAATAGTCATAGTTAGAACCATCCAAAATTGGTGGCCTATGAACAGATCCTCCATTCCTCTCCATTGTACCAGAAAGTATTCTCCCTAGATCTCACCCAGAGCCAGAGCAGGATGCCTGCTCTGATACCAATTGAAATTCTGGTATCAGATATAAGATGTCAAAGGTAATGTCACGACACTAATATCTGTTAATACACAATAGATAATAAAACAGAATTGTAAAGCAATCAACACAAGCAATTGTTAACCCAGTTCAGTGCAACTCACCTACGTCTGGGGGCTACCAAGCCAGGAAGGAAATCCACTAAAATAGAATTAGTTCAAAGACTATTCGTACACTTCACCAAGTTACAATCTTTCTCACCTAATCTCTACCCGTGCAATTTCTACCTAAGCACTCTTAGATATGAGAACCCACTCACTTCCCTTACAATCACACACCCGTGATTTTAAACAACAATCCCTTGTGAAAAGAAAATACTTTTCAATTACAATATTCTTGATTTTACTTCACAGTTTCAATCAAGAAGACACACTCTTGATCTTGCTTCAAAGCTTTGATCAAGAAGACAAATCAGTCCAATTCAATCATCAATGGATGACTTGAATGACCTACAGACACAAACCCTAGCTCTCTCTCTAAATTTCGCTCAGTCTTGGTTGTGTGTTCAAACAAGTTTTCTGAGTCCCTTTTTATAGAAACATTGGACAACTTGAAAACCCTAAATATATTTTCCAATTAAATCTTTTCATATCAGCTGTAAAGATCTCCTTGGAAAATAAACAAATCTGGTTGATATCCCTGATAGATTGCGCCAGCTAGCCATATCTTCAATCAACCAATGATTGCCACCAATTATGCAATCACAAAACACCAGACATTCATACTGAATGTTCTGTGTACAGGATGTCATGACATCGGGTCTGACATCTGGAAACATCCTGCATAATCCAGTTTCCTTTTATAGCAGGTACAGCCATATCAGTTACCATGACAATGAGTATGTCAACTGAAACAATCCTGCAGCATATGTCTTCCATATAAGCTCCAGCAGGTACAACCAATATCAGAAGCCTTGTCTTTGTATGTGGCATTCTGAAACAATCCTGCCTTGCATATCTTCTTTAACTCCAGTAGGTACATAGGATATCTCATGTTAAGACATCACACATAACATCTTGTGAACACTCTTTGTTTTACCAAAATTGCTGCCAACACTTAGAATCAACAGAAACAGTTTTCTCTAGGATTTGTTTTATCTCCCTATTAGATGCTTCTACTTGGCCACTAGTTTGTGGATGGTATGGTGTTGCTACTCTACGCCTAACTCCATATTTTCTTAAAAGTTTGTCAAATATTCTCGATATAAAGTGTGATCCTCCATCGCTTATGACTAAACACGGTGTTCCAAATCTAGGGAATATATAGTTTTTAAATAGTTTGATTACTAGCCTAGTGTCGTTTGTGGGTGCAGCTATAGCTTCAATTCACTTAGACACATAGTCTACAGCTACTAAGATATACCTATTTCCTAAGGATGGTGGGAAAGGTCCCATGAAATCTATACCCCATACGTCAAAGAGTTCTACTTCCTGAATGTTTCTTAGAGGCATTTCATCACGCCTTGAAATGTTTCCAGTGCGTTGACATCTATCACACTTGACAATGCAAGCATAGACATCACGCCACATGGTAGGATATAATAGGACAACTTGAAGAATCTTGGTGTATGTCTTAGAGGTGCTCGCATGTCCACCATAAGGTGCAGAATGACAATGCTCGATAATACTATTTACCTCTTCTTCGGGAACGCAACGGCGAAAAATGCCATCTTTACCCCTTTTGAAAAGGAGCGGTTCGTCCCAATAGAAGTTTCTCACATCGTGGAAGAATTTCTTCTTGCGGTGGTAGTCAAGATCAGGGGGTACTATATCAGCGGCTAGGTAATTAACGAAATCTGCATACCAGGGTACGTTACTTATTGCTTGGGAATGCTGATAAGGATCTAGGTTATTATCTTCAATGGTTTCTACTCTAGCTATCAGTCTATCATAGGCGAAATCATCATTTATGGGTATTAGTTCTGGTTTTAGATGTTCTAGCCTAGAAAGGTGATCGACTACTACATTTTCGGTGCCTTTTTTATCTCTTATGTCTAAATCAAACTCTTGTAGTAATAGAATCCATCGGAGGAACCTGGGCTTGGCATCTTTTTTACTTAATAGGTAACGAATGGCAGCATGATCGGTGTAAACTATAATTTTTTCTCCTACTAGATAAGATCTAAATTTGTCTATAGCGAAAACTACAACGAGTAATTGTTTTTCAGTTGTTGCGTAGTTAAGTTGGGCAGCATCTAGGGTTCTACTGGCATAATAAATGGCATGTAATTTTCTATCTTTCCTTTGTCCTAGAACGGCTCCAACTGCGTAATCACTAGCATCGCACATTATCTCAAACGGTTCTGACCAATCAGGTGGTTTCATAATGGGTGCAGATACTAATGCTAGCTTTAAAAGATTAAATGCGTCATTACATTTTTCATCAAAAATGAATTCAGCATCTTTCATTAAAAGTCCAGTTAAAGGTTTGGTTATTTTGGAGAAGTCCTTAATAAAACGCCGGTAGAATCCAGCGTGTCCAAGAAAGCTTCGGACTTCTCTGATGGTTTTTGGGGGTTTTAGGTTTTCTATAACTTCTATTTTAGATTTATCTACCTCTATACCTTTTTCGGAAACTATATGTCCTAAAACTATTCCTTCGGTCACCATAAAATGACATTTTTCCCAGTTTAGCACGAGGTTCACCTCCACGCATCTCTCCAGGATTTTCTCAAGGTTAGCAAGACAATTGTGGAAATCAAATCCGCAAACCGAGAAATCATCCATAAACACTTCCATGATACCATCTAGGTAATTTGCAAAGATTGACATCATGCAACGTTGGAAAGTAGTTGGGGCATTACAGAGGCCGAACGACATTCGTCTGTAGGCAAAAGTTCCATAAGGGCATGTAAAGGTAGTTTTTTCTTGATCTTCGGGGTGGATAAATATTTGGAAGAATCCAGAGTATCCATCTAGATAGCAGAAGTAAGAGTGTCTGGCTAGACGCCCCAACATCTGGTCTATAAATGGTAAAGGGAAATGATCCTTCCTAGTTGCTTTATTTAATTTTCTATAATCTATACACATCCGCCATCCTCCTTCTAAACATTTTTCTACATGTTCGACTTTATCGTTTTGCACGACTGTGATGCCTCCCTTTTTAGGTACTACATGCCCAGGGCTCACCCACTTACTATCCGAGATCTGGTAGATGATACCTGCCTCAAGTAACTTAAGAACTTCCTTTTTAATAACATCACTCATTATAGGGTTTATTCTTCTCTGATGTTCCCTAGAGGGTTTTGAATCTTTTTCTAGTGAAATCCGATGCATGCATACGAATGGGCTTATACCTTTCAGGTCAGAGATATTATATCCTAAGGCTGAGGGATATCTTCGTAAAACATCTAAAAGTTGGTTCGTTTCCTCTTGGCTCAAGGTAGCACTAACTATGACTGGACGGTTCATCTTTTCATCGAGGAACTCGTATCTCAGATTCTTAGGTAGTTCCTTAAGTTCTAAGGTTGGTTTCTTAGGGCATGGCATAGGATCTGGGGTAAGGGATAAACATTCGTAAAGGTTATCATCGATGTAAGGTTTCTTAAAGTCATCATCTTCCCTTATGAGAGTTGACGGTAGCTTAATTGCTTTTATAATTTCTTTTTGTTCTAATTCTATAACACATTCATCAATGATATCTAAGGCATAACACGAGTCTCCCATCACAGGTGCCATAAGAAATTTCGAAAGTATAAATTCTATTTTCTCGTCACCTACCTCAAATGTCAACTTTCCTTTCTTGACATCTATTATGGCTCCTGCAGTCGATAAGAATGGTCTACCTAGAAGGATTGGTATATCATTGTCCTCTTTGATGTCCATGACAACAAAATTAGTAGGGATAAATAACTGACCTATCCTAACAGGAACATCTTCTAAAATGCCTATAAGATATTTAACAGATCTATCGGCTAACTGAAGTGACATCTTAGTGGGCTGTAATTCTCCTAAGTTTAACCTCTCACAAACTGCTAAAGGCATTAGGCTCACACTAGCTCCTAAGTCTAGAAAAGCTTTTTCGATGACATGATTACCCAAAAGGCAAGGAATGGAGAAATTTCCAGGATCTTTATCTTTCTTTGCTAATTTGTCCTCGGAAATAGCATTACATTCCAAAGGCTTCGGATCGTCAAGTCTACATTTGTTGGTAAGGATGTCTTTGAGAAACTTTGCATAAGAAGGTATTTGGGTGATGACTTATGTGAAATGGATTTCTACATGAAGTTTTTCTATAACTTTAATAAATTTTTGATACTGTTTATTGATCTGGGTTTGTTTGAGTCTTTGCGGATATGGTATAGGTGGTTTATATGGCGGGGGTGGTACCTAAGTTTTATCTTTAGGTTCTTCTCCTTTTTCTCGACCTTCCTAGTTTTCAGATTCCTCTGGTTCCTTTACTTCGTCCGTGGTTTTGGTACATTCCTTAGAAGTTTCGGGTTCACTTAATCTAGGGTTTGGTGGCTCATCATAAGCGTTCCCACTTCGTAGGGTAATGGCATTGACTTGTCCTCTCGGATTTTGTTGAGGTTGTCCAGGGAATTGTCCTCCAGGTGTAATCTGAGGGGCTTGGTTTAAAGCTACCTGAGAGATCTGGGTTTCAAGCATCTTAGTATGAGTAACTATTTGGTCAACCTTGGTTCCTAACTGAGTAATCAATTCGTTAACATGAATGTTTTGGTTCATGAACTCCTTGTTTTGTTGGGTTTGAGCGGTGATAAAATTTTCCATAATTTTCTCAAGGCTCGGCTTTGGTGGTACAGGTTGCATAGGTTGATTTGATCTAGGGGCTTGATAACTAGGTCTCGGAGGTGCATTATTTTGAATAGGGTTATTATTTTTATAGGAGAAGTTCGGGTGATTCCTCCATCCAGGGTTATAGGTATTCGAGTATGGGTTCCCTTGGGTGTAGTTCACTTGCTCATAGTGGGTTTCGTTTAATAGACTGCATTCCGCTGATTGGTGTCCTTTGGTTCCACATATCTCACAATCCGACGAAACTGCGGCTACAGTATTCAGGTTTATGCACATATGCTCGACCTTAAGGGCTAATGCGTTCATTTTAGCTTGCATCATGTCTATAGAGCTTAGTTCACGCACTCCTCCTTGGGCTTCCTTCTTCTCAATTGTTGCTCGTTCGACTCCCCATGATTGGTGGTTTTGAGCCATATCTTCGATGAGGGCACTAGCTTCAGGATAAGGTTTGCTTATCAGAGCACCGCCTGCGGCAGCGTCGATGGTCATCTTTGTGTTGTAATGAAGTCCATTATAGAAGGTTTGAATGATTAACCAATTTTCTAAACCATGATGTGGGCATGCTCGTAACAACTCTTTATATCTCTCCCAAGCTTCGAACAACGATTCTCCTTGGTTTTGGGTAAATCTAGTTATATGGTTTCGAAAAACTGTGGTCTTACTCGGGGGAAAATATCTATCAAGAAAAACTCTTCTAAGGTTATCCCAAGTCGTAATGGAATTGGGTGGAAGGGAATCTAACCATGATAGGGCTTTATCTCTAAGGGAAAAAGGAAATAATCTTAAACATATTGCCTCAGGAGAAGCTCCATTGGTTTTAAAAGTGTCTGCTAATTGAAGAAATATTTTTAAATGTTGGTTTGGGTTCTCAGTAGCGAGACCCGCGAATTGTCTCTGTTGCACTAGTTGCAACAAGGATGGTTTAAGTTCAAAATTATTAGCTGGGATGGTTGGGTTTACTATACTAGAACTAGATTCTTCATTAGATGGTTGAGCGAAATCCTTAAGAGGTCTTTGGTTTTGATCTTCGGCCATAGCTCTCTTAATTCTATGAAAGAATAAACGTGCGCGAGCGTAACGTTCAGGTTCCGCCAGAGGGTATACTAAGCTTAAACTTACGGTGTTGCGAGTTCTTCGCATTGACCGGTGGGAAATAGCCTAAGTCTAAACGATATAACAACAGGAAAATGAAATTTGACGAAATTGGTCCCCGACAACGGCGCCAAAAACTTGACGCGGTGTTTCGCAAGTGTACGAACGCGTCAGAGTAATATAAAAGATTGTTGAATCCACAGAGACCAAGTTCAATCTATCGTTATCTATTGTTATGGTGTTTATCAAAGGCAATCGAAATAGGTGTTTTTTGGAGTGTGCAATGAAAAGTAAAGTTTTTGAAATAAATTTGATTAATAAAGACAGGGTCGAATGTAATTCACGTAATCAATTAATAATCCAAGTACTTGCTAATAGAACTACTTATGGGCAATGTTTCCTACTTTGAAAAGAACTAATTTAACAGGAACTGTCGCTTTCGCGTATTCAGAACCGAGTTGTACTCCCTAATCAAACCCTCTTATTGTCACTTATAAAAAGGCGCGCATTGCGTTAGAGTAGTAAACCTATTTTTAAGAAATATAGTATCTTAACTAAGTTGAAAAGTATTATAACCTGGATTTCTTAACCAAAAGAGGTTCTTACGAACCAGACTCTAAACTTATAAACGCGTCCGAAAATAGTTTTAAAATCTCTTTTCTTCTTATGTTAAAAACTCCTAATGAACTAGACAAAGTGCTTTCGCTGTTTTTGAAATAGTTAAAATCAATTAAGTTTAAAAAGACGTTGGACGACTTTCGATCTTACCCAACGGAATTGAAGTGCGGGAAAACTTAAATTGAAAGTTAAAATAGCCCTTAAGTGTTTCTACGAACAATTGTACGGATTATCGGTTCAATTACGATCCTTACATTCTAACCTTATAAATTTAGTTAGACATGGTAAAGTAAAAGTGCATTAAAATAAATAAAAGTAGTGCGAGTGCGGAAAATAAATAAAAGTAGTGCGAGTGTAGAAAGTAAATAAAAGTAGTGCGAATGCGAGAAATAAATAATTTAAAGCGAGTGCGAGGAAATAAATAATTTAAAGTGAGTGCGAGGAAATAAACGAAAGTAAAGCGAGTGCGAGGAAATAAATAAAAGTAAAGCGAGTGCGAGGAAATAAATAAAAGTAAAGCGAGTGCGAGGAAATAAATAAAAGTAAAGCGAGTGCGGGAAATAAATAAAAGTAAAGCGAATGCGAGGAAATAAATAAAAGTAAAGCGAGTGCGGGGAAATAAATAAAAGTAAAGCGAGTGCGGGAAATAAATAAAAGTAAAGCGAGTGCGGAAAAATAAATAAGATAAAGACAAGTAATAAAAACCTGCTCCAATCGGAGGGTTGAATAAATTGCAAAGCGGAAATGAAAATGGCGGCAGGATTAACTTCCTTCCAAAGTGCTCCAAACTCGATTACAGACTCTATCACAGACTCGATTACACAATTGTGGTAACACTCCAATGCGAAGCGATTACCACTTTAAAATACTGAATATATGTCTAAGTGAAACAAAGTTGCTCTGAGTTTGCCTCTGCTCTAAGTTTAGATGATTGTAAAAGTGATTTCGAGTTTCTATTTATAAGCAAGTAAAAAGATGGAAATGACAAGGATGCCCTTCAACTTGAAAATGGGAGGGAAAACTTTTCCTCTTGTGGCGCTCGCCACAAGGCCATGGCGCCCTCCACAAGCACAAAATGAGGCGCCTTAGTGGAAGTAGTGGGGAACGTGGGAGTTGAGGAAAGTTGAGCTTGGACACGTCATGACAGGGTCTATGGCGCCAGCCATGGGATAGGCCACAAATACAAAATGCTGAATTTTAGGGTTTTTAGCTCTTTTTCACTCCTTTTCTCGATCGGGGCTCCATTAAAGTAAAAAACTGAAAACAAAGGAAAACATAGCAATAACACAACAAAATAACTATAAAACAACTAGAATGCATGTGAAATCGGAGTCGAAAATACGGTAAATTTTAGTGTGATCAGCTTCCGATCAGGACAAGATCAAAGCCACTACGTCTATTTCCAATTAAGGATCAATGTCTGCTACGCCTATTTCCATTCAAGGATCAACGTCTATTACCATGTGAACCCATAGTTTCACCGCTTCCACCATGAAGCCGACCATGCCATGAATGAATGTACAAATACCAACACATATGCAATTAAGATCATCTCTACCATCTTAACATTCCACATATCACCATAATTCAACTCTATGAATTATCCACCAATGGTACATATACATATTCATAACAATATATCATTCACAAATATAGGCTATTTGTCAACTACGCAGACTTAGATTGCATTTCAAAATGAATTCATCTTTTAAAATCTCAATTTTTTCATTTTTCAACAGTGGTAACCGGTTAACGCTCGGAGGGTAATCGGTTAACACAAAACAGAATCAACTTCTGGGTAGGTTTTTTGCAAGTAACCGGTTAACGCTCGGAGGGTAACCGGTTAACACAAAACAAAATCAACTTCTGGGCAGGTTTTTAGCAAGTAACCGGTTAACGCTCGGAGGGTAACCGGTTAACACAAAACAGAATGCAGAATTTTCTGCGTTTTTCATCGTTGGAGGACTTTCGGACCTCCGATTTCGATTCCGTAAAAAGCCAAACGCTCAGAAATTATAACTCATACAATACTCTAAGTATATAAAGTTAATTTTCAGTTTTAACACAATTAAATCACCACAAATCAAGAATACTCATCAAAACCTAACAATTCCAAAACCATGAAATTTAGGGATTTCAACGTAAACATACTCCTACCCATTGACCCAATCATACTAACCCATAATAATAAGGATTCTCCCCCTTACCTCTTCAATTTTCTGGAAACCTTAGCTTCTCTCTTGTTCTTCCCCTCTTCCCCTTACTTTTCCTCTTTTCTTTCTCTGTTGCCGTCAAATGATCAAAATAATCTTACTCCTCAATCTCCTCACCTCTTATATCCTAGTATTACATTTGGGCTTAAAGAATGATACCTCTAATTTAATTATTAGGCCCAATAATACCTAGTATTATAATATCTCTATTTAATTCAAATAAATTAAACCAACACAATATACACACCAAGTTAATTAATATAATCAATTATTCAATTATATCTCATATCAACTAAATAATTAATTAACACACCAAATCAATTAATATAATCAATTATTATACTACCTAACAACCAATTAATTACTTAACACTCCAAATAAATAAAATATAATATTATAATAATAATAATATAAGAAATAATTACTAAAATTGGGTTGTTTGAAGCTAGCTTTTTGAAAGCATCCATGGCTTCCATATTCTTTTCATTTTCTAACATTTTAGCTTCCAAATGAGAAAAAAATTCTTTTGTTTGAAGCTAGCTTTTTGAAAGCATCCATGGCTTGTCTTTGTAGATTTTCAAAAGATTCTTGTAATTAAGAATAATATAAGTCATGAGTTAATTTAGGCTTATAGTGACTTACAATATTTTTCTTTCCTTTGTTGGCCATGTAGTACATCTTTGCCGATTCGATGCTTGAGTTTTAGCTTTCATCACTTGATGAATCAGTTTCGCTTTCCCAAGAAACATATTCTCTTCTAGACTTGCTATATTTCTTGTGATGACCTTTCTCCTTTTCTTTCTTAATATTAGGAGACTCCAGCCTATAATGAACTGCTTTCCCATAATTGTAGCATGAACTTCTAATCTTGCATTTCTTATTCTCATCTTCTTTTGAGGAGTTTGACAACCTTCTATATTTTCTATGGTTCTTTTCGAAGTACTTATTTCCTTGTTCTCACATATATCTATTGTACTTCTTGATGAACAACCCCATATCTTCTTCATCGGAGTCCTTGTCATTTAGTTTCACAATCACTATATTCATTGTTTAAGGACTTTGATCTTGAAGTGTTTAGAGCAATAAACTTCTTCTCTTCCACCGTGTCTTTACCTTTCTCTTTCTTCATCTTATTTTCATACTTTTTTTCCTATTTTTCCAAGCAAGTGAGTTCTTGCTCACGTGCTTCCAATTTGCCAAACAAAGTAGTGAGATCAAGTATTTTAAGATTATTCACCTCTTTGATTGCGATGACCTTGGGTTGCCATTCCCTATTAAGACATCTCAAAACCTTATTAGTAGAAATATCATTGGAAATAGGCTTACCTAGAGCATTCAACCAGTTAATAAGATGTGTGAATCTTTTTTGCATGTCATACAAAAGAGTTCAAACTCTTGATTCAATGTGTTGACTCTAGCTTGTTTGACCTCATTAGTTTCCTCATGGGAAATTTCTAATGCGTCCCACATAGCTTTGGCGGTTTCACAATGGTAAACACGATAATACTCATTAACACCTAATGCAGATTGAGAATATTTTGTGCCTTCCAATCATGTGACCACAACTTCCTATCATTATCATCCCATTGACTTTCCGGTTTTGGTACAGTGACACCTTTACCATTGGTCATTGTAATTTTGTTAGCACCATTGATGATGGCATCCCATACACCCTTATCAACGGAGATGACATGGATACGCATACAAGCTTTTCAAAAGCCATAATTTTTACCGATAAAAATAGGTTCTCTATCATACGCCCCTTTAGGTTCGATAGCCATTATCTAATAAGCAAATCTTAAGCACGGAATAAACCGGAGCTCGTGATACCACTTGTTAGATGATATGGCAAGATCTATAGAGGGGTGAATAGATCCCAAGTTAAAATTTAAACCAAAATTGATATTGAAAAAGTTTATAGCGTGGAAGAAAGTTTCAAATTTTTCTCGGATCAAAAATCGTCTAACTGAACCTACTATCGAAAAGCCCGAATATGCGTAGAGGTGTCAATGTAATGATAATAATCCACAAGTCAATTAATAACAATTAAACATAACTAGTTGAATACAATACAATAGGAAAAGTCTATCTCCAATGAACAAAACACACACAAAATTAAGTCAAGCAATTTTTCGAACACATAGTGTATGATCAACAATGTTTGGAACTTTATGTAATGTTTGTTTTTCTTATAAATCCAATCACAACCAAATGATTTGTGATCTACGCAACAACATAAATTTCAAAACGCGTTCAAAATTATGATCCAAACAATATTAATCAAATGATCAATGCAATCGACAATTTGCAAACCTCAACCTAATATTCTCGATAGAATAAACCTAATTGGACGTTATCAACCCTAATCTAGATGACACCCAATCAAAAAATGATTATATGTAGTTTGATTGTGTGTATGCATAAACAAAGTTGAAGATGATGAGAATGCTTTGAAATCCTAGATTTATGTAGGATTTACTCCCTCTATAAACCTTACTAGAGAAAGGTGTATGTATGCAGTATTTATATGCATGAGTGATTGAAGGCAAAAAGGAATGCAAAAGGAATTGAAAAGAATGTAAAAATTCAAGATTTTAGGGCTATAGGTCGACCTATACGAGCCATGTGTCGACCTATACGAGTCATGTGTTGACCTTTTTGAAGCATAAGTCGGTCTGTAAAGGTTATATGTGTAAGAACCCAATTTTGACCCTAAGATCCCTCATGCTATCTCATCATATGCATTAGCATTGGGATCATACGTTGGCATCCTCCTTACCCCCATCCATTGGGTTTGTCTTGGCAGAGATCACCAAGCACTATGTGATTCTATCATACTTTGTATTTTATCATTCACTAACCAAAATACCAAAAATATGTCTTTGCATTTGTCTAACTCTTTTGTAGGTAGGGCACATGATCACCTTTGATTCATCAAGTTCATATCTAGGGTTAAGATCCTAAATGCAAGGAGCTCAATCAATAAATGATCTACAAGGGCTCTATGCCTCATATATGAATCCCCATGATTGTATTATGATCAAGAATCCTTCAAGAGTTTGGAATTGGTTTGCCTTGGAAACCCTAGTTCATCTGGGTATTTTGAGTAACTTCTTCAACAAGCTTCTTCAACAATTGATCAAATATTTAAAGGGACACCTCAAATTTCATCATCTTATGCATATATGATATCCCAAGAGTTCCAAAAGTTAAGAGAATTCCAAGTTAGCAAGTTGGTTGATTGTGGTTGACTAGAGGAATATCATCTAATCAAAACTAGGGTCCCCTAGAAACTATCTCCTACAATTTTTATCATATGAAAATTATTCAAAGATAAACGTTACTCTAAATTACATTCCAAACAACTTTCGTGTTGAGGTCTAGAGCTAGTTTTGCTTGGAATGTCATTTTTTATGTTGAAATATTATAGGTCATTTTGTCTAAACCCTAATTTGGAGGTCAACTTCCCAAGGCCATAACTTGCTCAATTTTTAGGAGATGAAAGATTTACAAGTTTCATAATCAAATTCAAGGTGTCTATTTCAATGTTGATGTTTGGAGGAAGAGCTAATTCAACTTTTATGAGCATGTGATATGAGGATACATTATAAGTCATTTTGGACCAATACCATTGAACAAGTGATTTTCCTCAACTTCAAAAATGCATAACTCAATCATACCAAATCTAAATTAGGTCAAATTGGCAACCATTTTGAAGGATTTTTAAAGAGCTACAACTTTTATTAAGACACGTTTCTAATTTGAAGATCACATAAAAAGTTAGCCAAGGTGGAATAAGTGAACATATGGCTTGACACTTAGAATTTTTTTTGAGATGTTGAAATTTCCAAACTTCCACCTCAAAATTCATCATGATACAAACTTTAAATAGGAAAGTGTTCAACATAAGAGTTATTCCTCTTGATCTAACCTTTCTAAAGAGTCCAATTTCATCCATTTTGGACAAGGTTTGAGTGGTCTGCTCATGGCTTGAACAGGGCATCATCATTTGGCAAGGACCAAATTTCAAACAGCTCCACACATTTGCCTTGCATTCCAATTCACTTTCAGACTCAATTACACTTGATTATGGACTTAATTGAGTGGCTTCGTGGGCCTGTACACGCCCATGCAAGCATGCATCATCCATTGCTAAATTTGGAATTTCAAATTCAAGGTGCAAATATCACGACCTACAGCTATAAATAAGAGCCTCTAGCATCAGAATTAAGGACCCTTGCGCGCCAGCTTTGATCTAAGACCTCAAGCCCTCACATTTGAAAGGAGAAACTTGAGAATTCTCTTTTGAAAATTGAGTTTGAATCTCATTGTTAAGAGATTTAAAACTCTAGGGATCCAAAGCTTATGTTCAATTCTAAACCACTTCTGCAAGCTTCCTGAGTGAGATCAAGCAAGAATCGAAGCAAGAGAGATCAAGTTCTGCACAGTAGTGAAGGTATTTTCCAGATTTGTTCTTCTCTTCAATTCTCATAAATTCTCTTGGATCCATGGTTGTCTGAATTCCTAAAATGTAGACAAGAGGATTGAGTTACTTTAAGGTCAAATCGAAACAACTCAGTTCATGTACCTCAAATTTCAACTCCATGTATGTCTCAATATACTTGGAGTTAGGATGAGTTGAGGTCAGATTTGTGATCAATGCCATTTTTACTTTAAAATCATGTCATTATTTTTCATTTTTGCGATGGTGATGAGTGAACCAGTCCGGCCAGGGTCGCCTGAGAAGGTGACCAACGTTTTACTCCGGTGATGCACTGGAACGGCTCAGAGCCACATGATCATCTCATTTTGTTTTAATCACGAGCGTTAGTTTTAAATACCATTGGTGTGGCACACCTACTCGTGTGCATGGTGGAACGCGCGTTTGGATCCATTGGATCCGTCACCTCAATTAGTGAGGGAGATCAAGTGGTCCACGTTTTTTTTGAATATTTGAATTTCATTCTATTTTATTTATTTTCATTAATTCATGTTAATTCTAATAATGATCCAAAAAATATGAGAGTTTCACCAATTTTTTTTAAATAAAATCCTCTTTCATTTTCTAAATTAAAATTATTTTTTAGATCATCATTAATATTTTTCATGATTTAATTGATTTTCTGAATATTTTTAATTGTTTAAAAATACTTTTAAGTTTCCAAAAATTATGAATTTTTTTCTCCAAGGTCCTTTGACCTTGTTTGACCTATGATAAATCTCATGGCCATTTCATTGGTGTTTTGATGAGATTTTAGGAAATTGACCAACCATAATTTAATTTAATGCATATTTTTATGATTTTTAATTATTTAAATGCCAAATTAATTGTGTAGAGCCCTTTTAATTGACTTTGTGAGTTTGACTTGTGTTGTTGGGCCTTGGTCAAGGTTGATTTGACTTTGTTAGGTTAAGATCATTGGACTTAGGGGATGGATGGAATGTACATTCCATCTCCCAAAATGAATGAATGATCTTAATTTGGTAAAAGTCCTCCTTTGACCAATTTGTGTTGAATCCATTCCCCCTCCCTCTTCATCTCATTCCCCTTCTTTATTCATTTATGTCATGGACCTATGATATCTTTATATCCTAAGGCTAGTTGATTGCAAAATCAACATGAGTATGGATGAGATTATGTCCACCTCTTTGCATATTCTTTTTTGTATGTGGTATGTTTCATGAGCATAGTCCATTATACTATGTCTCTAACATTCATTAACACCAAAATTCTATTACCCGGTCTCAAATAGTTGTGACTTTTACATAAGTCCAAATACGATTGCTTAACATAGCGCTAAATTTGTGACACAAAAGGCATAGCATTCTAGTTAGTGAGATTGTAAGTCTCCCCTCTTTCATGGTATTGTATGGAAACTTGGCCTTTTTTACTTCCTTTGGAAGAGGTCTTGGTTCAAGGATCCATGCTTGTGATAAGTGGGTTGAGTGTTCTCCAAAGAATGACTTAAACAAAATAAAGCAAAAGCAATACTAACTTATAATCAACTAACAACTAACATTTAATTTCAAGTCACTTACTTTTATGGACTTTAAATTTTAAGCTTTTATTTCATTTGTCATTATTCAGATCATTCAACTTGTTTATTTTAATGTCATTTTCACTTTGCCCACTTGGGCCATATTTTGTGATACATTGTGTTTGTATATACTTGTTTGTTCGTTTGGTCTTTTGACCTTAATGTACATAATAAGAACAAAAACCCTAAAAAACATCTTGTGTGGACTGTTGGTTTGATCTGAGACTATTGGACTTAGAATTTAGGCAACACTCCCTATGCAAAGGACTTGGCCAATGCCAACTTTCATGAAACCAAGTTGCTTGTGAAGTGAACATTCATCTGATATAATATTGAAGATCTATTTGAGTTCATCTGCAACATGATCATATTAAAACTGTTATTTTGAAGATGTGTCTTATGACATATTTGGAGTCATTTGATACATGGGAAATTTTGGAAGAAAATCATGGAGTTTCTAAGCTTGGATATGGCTATCTTTATTTGATGCCTTGCTCTTCATCTTGCTATTTGTGTATTGATATTGCTTGATTTTAAAGTCTAAGGGAATTTTAGGTTTCTATATGACATTCTTGTCTATTGGATTGCATCCCATTGGTCAGATCTTTTCAAGTCTTAAATTTTAAATTTGTGCTTAGGATTAGCCTCTTCATCTCCTTCCCACTTCTTTAATTTCAAATATCTCCCTCCTTTTAAGATCCTTTTTGCTTGTGTTTGTTTTTTAAACTTTGACCATATTGCAAATTATAAACTTTGGCCTCATGCCATTGCATTTTCAAAACTCTTTTCTTAATCAAATTTGTAAATAAACTTAACTATACTTGACCTTAAATTTCAAAAGACAAAAAGAATTAACACTCATTCAAACAATTTTTAGGCCTCTTGTGCTTTTGTTAAACTTAAAATTTTGTTAAAAGCAATGCACTCACTTTGAAATTGATACCACGAACTATGAGGTTTTGATCCCTTATTTTTATATTGGTACGTAGGCACAAGTCCGAAGGTCTTGTCAAACACAAAAAAATAATTAATGAATTCTTTTCTCATCCCCCCGCTCCATTTTATTGCAAACATCATTTGTACAAAAACATATATGCACACAAAAAGGGCTCCCTAGGAGTACCTAGGACACTTTGGGTGCTAACACGTTCCCTGTGTGTAACCTCCCCCTTACCTGTAATCTCTGGCATTTTATTAGTTTTGATTTGAAAACTTTTATCTTTTGGGTTTTTTTCGTACTTTTCCCTTTTCCCTTGGAAATAATAAAAGCGCGGACTCTGGTTTTATTGATGTCTAGCTCATCCATAGCTTGATGGTCATGAATTTACCGCTACAGAAATTAAGTGGCGACTCTACTGGGGAGTAGTCTCCAGTGGGTTTAGCCTACTTTTTTTTGCGTGTATATAATTGTATATTTGATGTTTGTATATTTGTTTGTCTGATATAATCTACTTGTTGTGCTTGGTGATCTCTGAGTGGTGAGATAAGTTATAATCCAAACTTGAGTGCAATTAAGATAGGAGGATGATATAGTCATGTTCGACTTGTGTGGAGTAGTCCTTAACAAGTTGGCTTGAGACCCATCTACTCAGTGGAGACCCTTTTGGAGTTATGAATGTCACACAAGTCATTTGTGGTTAGGCATTAATATCTCTGATTTGGGGTCCGAGAAGCTGAGGATCATAGAACATTTAACCCCTCTTGGCCTATTTAGGACGTAGTGTGGAGATTGTTCAAGTGTAGACTTGATAACAGTTGTTACGCGATACTACACTCAGACGAGTTTCTCTTGAGAATATTATGGGTTGATGAGTCAGTCATCCTAACGTGTAATATCTGATAGATGGAATTAAGACTCTGGGAACTTTTTAGAACGTGGTCTACAAGTTTTTATCCTTAGTTCACTCCTTTGGGATGGTTCTTACCCAGACTCCATGCTCGTGACTCACAACAAACCCTCGATTCTTGGTTGATCCAATCGAGTCCTGTCAATATCAATGGAACTTAGGTGTTGATAAGGTGAAAACCATAATCCACCAAAATGGATGATTGATCTTGACAATGACTTGATTCATCCCTTGACCTTTGTTTGTTTGCCTTTTGTGTGATCCCTTATTTGTGGTTGTTGCATTCATGCATTCATGCGCATCATAACATTCATCACATGAAACAATTTCAAGGAATTGAGGTCTTATTTATAAATATTTTCAGACCATGGATTGTGGACGAAGGAACACTAAGAAGTACAGTTTCATATGTCCAGATTTGAAAGAGTTAAGGAAGCTATCATCCTTTGTATTAGATCCCTTGGATTTCAAGTAAAATCATGGGAAGCTTCTGTTTATCTTGTCTGCTGATGTGGTTGAAGGACTTCTGAGTGTATTAGTTCAGTTCTATGACCCTCTCTACCGTTGCTTCACTTTTCCTTATTATCATCTTGTGCCTACGTTTGAGGAGTATGCCCATCTCTTGGGAATACCTGTTTCTAACAAAGTGTTGTTTAGTGGATTGGAAGAGATTCCCAGATCTCAAATTATTGTTGAAGCTCTTCACTTGAAGAAGTCTGAGATAGAGGTTCATTGGGTGAAGAAAGGAGGGTTGTTTGGGTTGACTTTTGAGTTCCTCATCAAGGAAGCTACTGCCTTTGCTCAGGCCGGTAGTGTGGATGCTTTTGAAGCTATCTTTGTGCTGCTCATCTATGGATTGGCTTTGTTCCCTAACATTGACGATTTTGTTGATGTTAACACCATTAGAATTTTCTTGATTGGGAATCCTGTGCCTACTATGTTAGGAGATATGTACTTCTCTTTGCATCTAAGGAATTCTAAGGGTGGTGGAACTATTGCATGTTGTGTTCCTCTCCTATACAAGTGGTTTATTTCGCACTTGCCTCAGACGTCTGCTTTTTTGGAGAACAAACAATGTCTAAGGTGGTCTCAGAGACTTATGTATCTCACTAATGATGATATAGTTTGGCATGATTCTTCATTAGATAGCATGGAGATTATTGATTGTTATGGTGAATTCTATAATGTGCCTCTCATTGGTACACAAGGAGGAATTAACTACAACCCTGCTTTGGGTCGTCGACAACATGGGTTCCCCTTGAGAGACAAACCTAATAACACTTTGTTAGAAGGTCTTTTCTATCAAGAGGGTAAAGATCCCCAACATTTGAAGCAGAATATTGTGCATGCTTGGCATAATGTGCATAGGAAGGGAAGATCCGAGCTTGGTCTGTGCAATTGTGTAGCTTTGGAAGCTTACACTCTTTGGGTGAAGAAGAGAGCTTTGGAGTTGAATATGACTTATGCTTGTGAAAGACTTATGTCTTTGGTTGTGGTTGATCCATTAACTCTCCCTAACCAAGATGTAGAGGAGTCGGAAGACGTGCTCGCATGGATGAAGCAAGAGAATGATATGTGGGAAGAGTGTTTCCATGCTTTGAGTTGAAAGCATGAGGAGTTGCAGCTTGAGTCTAAGGACAAAGATTCACTTATTGAGATACTTGAAGACCGAGTGACAAAGAGGCAGAGAGAGCCGGAAGTTTCATCTTCCTCTAGTATGCCTCAGCCTTCCGTCGCTTGAAAGAAGATTGTGTATAAGCTTGTGTAGCACCTCAAATTTGCCCTCCTCATTCATGCATTCATTTTAGGTCATTTAACATTTCATATTGCATTTCATCATGTCAATCAGAATTAGCTCCAAGAGTTTATCTTCCAAGAAGCTTGGATATCGTCCAAGTCAATTGGTTTCATTTTCAGAGGTTTTCTTTATAAGATCAAGCTTAACAGGCTCAGTATAGTTCAAAATTTAACTGTGAAATCGAAAGTCAACTATTGGTCAACTGAAGGTGAAATGGCCAGGGAATGACTTGAGTTACTTCCAACATGTTCAAATGAGGCCTATTCATCATTCGACATATTACTCTTGAAGGAACAAAGGTCCAGCGCACAGGTTACCAATTTGGAAAGATGACTTGAACTGTCATGCTCGCTAGGCGAGCAGAATGGTTCGCCTAGCGAGCCACCAGAGTCTGAACTGTCATGCTCGCTAGGCGAGCAGATCCTTCGCTAGGCGAAGCCCACACGTTTTAAAAATATAACAAAAAAATCTTGGACTTGGACCTCTCTCATTTGAGCCCACAAAGCCACGAAAATCAGGTTATAAATTCAGTGAAAAAAACCCTAGAGGGAAGAAAAACTAATCTGCAGCAGCCTCCAGACACTGAAGAAAAAAATTCACTCGGACTCTAAAACCTTTCACTCTAACTCACACACTTTTTCACTTCGATCTCATATAAACCCTAAGATTGTTCTGCAAACCCAACGGTGCAATTCAATTTCAACCGATCTCGCCAATCAGGGTTTGGGGTTACTGAAATCGGACAGCTATATCACAGAAGAACCCAGAACCCGCAGGCATTCGCTAGCCCATCAATAGGCGAGCCTACAGCGAAGCTTCGCTAAGTCGTCGCTAAGCGAGACAGTAGCGATCGCGACAGTAGCTGTTTTTTCTGTTTGCTCTCCAATCTGTTTTGTGTTCGCTATAACATGCTTTCTCTTACGTCCGGGCGCATGTTTTAGTATGTATGTCATGTATTGATGTGCGGGTCCTTGCCCCCTGATTTTGAGTTTTTATACCCTTTTGATGCATTTGTTTGACAAGAGGTTTAGGCCTCCTGTCCTTGGGTGTTTTTTGTGAACTTTTGTGAACTTTAATGGCATGATTCATGTGATTGTTATGATTCTTCTGTTTGGTGCAACTCTTGATTTGCACCCCATCTTGTCATTCTAACTTGTTTGTTGAGTTTTTGTGAGGGCTCACATGACTCTTAAAGAGATAGCTTGCTTGGTATCCACTTTATTTGTGGGATACCAATTGGAAATTTATTCCGAGTACTTTGCCGACTTGCTTTCTTTGATGGTGCTAGCCTGAGAGATCTCCGGGTTTCTTATTTCTTTAGTTGCTGTTACCTCGGATCTTTATCCGTGGGGTAGATCTTTTGATCCCTTTTACATCTTTCCCATATTTTACCGCTTTCTTAGCTGGAAGACCTCAATAGGAGGCAATGTTTCTTTTGTTTGTTTACTTTTGTGCCCAAAGACCTCCGAGAAGAGGCACCAGCGCTAAAGACCTCCACGAAGAGGCAATTGACGGATAAAAGGGATTAGTAGTCAATCCCCCGTTATTCAGTGTGTCGTTCTTTATGCTCACACTACGTGTCGATGCATCAGAACAAAAGCCCAAGATCTTTTGTCCGGTCGGTCAGTGGAGAGGGTTTCACCTTTCTGAATCCCCACTTTTTGTCATGAGCTCACATTGTCCAGGGTTAAGAGCTATAAGGTCTTATCCTCATTACCCTTTTGATTTTCTCACCCTGACGTTCAATGTCAGTGGTTAAGAGCCCATTTGATTACCCTTCCATGGCTTGTTTGTCGAGGTCGATATGACCCCTCTTGACTAAAGCCTCACCCATGTATGTTTGAGCCCCCTTGTTGGCGTGTTTACTTTATGCATGTTTGTTTTGTATGGTGTGATCGTCTCCTCACAGGATTGCTAGGCTTCGTATAGTCTCTCGTTTGCATGTCAATTAAGGTAGCACGGTTCCTTCGTCTAGGAATTCCTTTTTTTGCATGGGCATCCATAAAACACAAACAAACTCATTGATTTTTCTTCTCCTAAGAACACGTTTACTCCTTCTACTACAGGCGAGTAAGTCTCCAAAGGTCGAGCATCCGGTAGATTGCGTAGTAACGTCGTTCGTCCAAAACAAACCCGTAGATTAGCCGAACTACGGCTTGCTTTGATTCTCATTCCAGATGAGACACGTAGGCATAAGACGCGACGTCTTATCGAGCACACTCCTCTTTAACCCATAGGTAGCCGAGCTATGAAGACTCTGATTCTCATATTCAGATGAGATACGTATGCAGTGGATGCGACATCCGTGCGAGTCATTTTCTTTTAACCTCTCTTTTAGTAAATAGTACACTAGATAAACCCACACCCTTTAGACAAGAACAACAAGAGTGGATCCCGTAGAGTACTACGGATGCGTAGGGGTGCTAATACCTTCCCTTCGCATAATCGACTCCCGAATCCAAGATTTGGTTGCGAGACCTTGTCTTTTCCGTTCCTTTTTCCAGGTTTACTTCGAGCGTTTCCTTTCCCTCCTTTGGGATAAATAACGCGCGGTGGCGACTCTTCTGTCATTCATTTTTCTCCGGTTGTTTTTTTCGCAGGTTGCGACAACTGGCGACTCCACTGGGGATACTTGTTTCCCTAAGCGAGTCCCTCCTAGCTTTTGTAGGTTTTTTGTCTGTTGGGTGTTTATTCTTTTATACAGTTATTTATTTTCAGCATTTATCTGTTTTATCTTATTGCATTGTGTACATATGATTGTTGTATCTGTTGGATTTGTTGGGGTGGGATGTTTTATGAGGGATAAGCCCACTACCCAGGCTTGAGCGTACACACAGGTTTTAGAGTGGATAGTCATGAGGCTTGCGTGGCATGTTGCTACGTTAAGTCGTTCATGAAGACCCACATTCCAGACGAGGTTTCTCTTGGATATATTTTGTCCTATGGGTGTTCCATAACGACAGATATTCCTTTAGAAATCGTCGACTCTGGTAACCATTTCCCGAGGACTCAGTCAAGGCCTCTCCTCTGAGACGCGTTCATGTTAGCTCTGGTGGGCGCATTCTCGCTGCTCAATCCGAGGACCCCGAGGCTGGGAACTTGCTATTAGGATGTCCTATTGAGGGGAGTCAGTGGAGGTCTTTTATCCCGTGATAATGCCAAACCTTCAGTGGTAAACGTATTATTCTCGACTGAAGGGCTGAAGCGGACAAACTTCTGTTCTTAGAACCTACCAGTGAGGGGCGGGCTAAATTCAAGAAACCTTGACCTTCAACCAACCCGATTTTCTGGAGCAGAGCTTTGATCTTGTATTATATTCTTCAGCGGGTTTCTCTTCAGACAGTGCAACCCAACAGATATTCAAGCAGATACAGCAACCTTGATTTGCATGTCACTGTATTGCATCACATCATTTGCATTCATATCATTTAATACATGTTTATTTATTTCTAGGGGTTTACATCTTCTTCTTGATTCCGGTCGAGGTTTTGTGGTTCTATTGAGATGGATATTGGCAGAAAGAGACACGTCGCCTACAAGTTTCCTGTGGTTTATTTGGAGCCTATTCAACAACTGATGAAGTTAATGCATCATGATTCTCTAGAAGGATTCCGGAAGGATTATGGTTTGATTCTAAGTTTTGTTACAGTTCTCTCTAAAGATCAACATGATGCTCTCTTTACATTGTTGCAGTTCTATGACCCTCCATTGAGGTGTTTCACGTTCCCAGATTATATTTTGGTCCCTACTTTGGAGGAGGTTGCTGGTTTTCTCAGAGTTCCTATCAAGCCGCAGTTGCTATTCTACAGTTCCGAGTTTCTGCCCGATCTCAACATGGTTGTTTCAGCCACATATTTGGGGAAATCAGTCTTGAAGGCTAATATGTGTCAGAAGGGAGAAGTTAATGGTATTCATCTGAGTTTCTTACTGGGAGAAGCAAAGAAGAAGCTTGAAGACGGTGACCAGAGGGGTCTCAATGTTGTGTTGGCTCTTTGTGTGTATGGGATTGTCCTGTTCCCTAACATGGCGAAATTTGTGGACGTAGACGCCATACGCCTCTTCGTGTTGGGAAATCCGGTGCCGACCTTGTTGGGAGATTTCTTTCATTCAGTGCATCACAGGAATGAGAATAGAAGGGGAGGATTGGTGAATTGTTGCGCGCCTTTGTTTTATAAGTGGTTCAGTTCCCACCTACCCAAGTCAGGAGCGTTCGTTGATGTCAAAAACTCGTTGAGTTGGTCAAAGAGACTGATGGGGATAAGAGCTAAGGATATTTCTTGGAGGTCAGACCGGAGCTTGCTTTGGGCAGATATTATTCATAGTTGTGGGAACTTCTCGAATGTACCATTGGTAGGAAGAAGAGGAAGTATCAACTACAATCCTTCTCTGGCAGTCAGACAGTTTGGATATGCTTTAAGAACTCCGCCTTTGGAAAAAGATGTGGAAGAATCTCTGTTTTTCCATTCTTCATCTGATTTGACTGTATCCCGTAAGGCAGCTGAGGCTTGGCTCAGGTGATAAAGAGAGGAAGAACTGTCCTTGGAAAAGGAGATTGTAGAACTTACCCTCAGTATGAAGAGTGGCTTCAAGGAAGAGTCGAAGAGTTTGGTCTGCCGTTTCCTATTGAAGAACCTTTGTATCCACCTACTCCTGAGCAGTCAACCATGGTGAGCCGAGAGGAGTATGACAAATTGAAGAATGCCATGGAGGAGCTTCAAACTGAAAACTCGGAGTTAAGTGTGAAGCTGCAAGACTGTATGCATCTGTACCATGAGGCGGAATATCAGAAGGGGGAAGCCGTTAGATTGCAAGAGGAAGTAGAGAAGAAATTAGTTGTGGAGGTGGACTTCTTCAGGAAGACAGACAAATCCCTGGGATCATCCAGTTCTGAGTTGAGGCGAGTCAAACAGCAGTTAACAGATGCTCTTGGTAAGCTAGCTGGTTGGCAAGAGCAATGGGATACATTTTCAGCTTCTAGGAAGGTAAAGGAGGAGGAGATGGTGGCCAAATTGACTGGTCAGACGGAGAAGTTGAAGATTTTGCTGAAGGAGAAGAACAATGAGCTTTTGTGCGCCCGTTCAACCAATGGTTACATCACAGATCAACTCAACAAAGCTCAAGGACAGATTGAGGAACTCAAAGTGCTGGCAGGTTTGAAGAAATCCAGATTTGAAGAGGTATTCGGAGAAGATGATGGGAATTACTACAGAAAGCACATCAACGAGTTGGATGGGGTTATTCACAAGAGGAATCTGCTTGTCCGGCATTTGACAGAATCTCCGGATCATCCTGACACAGTGGTACTACTGGCTGAAGTGAGGAGCAGTCCTTATGGGTTGTATACAGGAGGCTGATTCCTGATTTTTGTTCCTCTCTTTACTTATTGTAGTGTAGTGATAATCCACAGGCTTGTTGTGGAGATCCTTTTTTGATGAATTGTTGGCTAAGGCCTTTCCTGTCTTGAACTCATTTATATGATGGTTTTCCTTATTCCATCTTGATCTCAGAAGTTTATCCACAACTCGGTCTTCTTGCGTGAGACTGGAATCAAGGGGGTAGAATACTCGTTGGAATTGATAACCATGTCATTGCATTTAGATATTCATTTGCATATCTTGCATAACAGGTACCGCTGCGGTGTTCTTATATTATTTGGTGTTCACTAGCAGGATAGCTGATTCAGTAATTCACCGGTACGGTACCCGCAGAAACCAGCAGAGAGTAATGGAAGGCTTTCAAGCAGATCTAGCAGAGATGAGGACCAACATGGCCCAATTCGTGAGTATGATGCAAGGGGTAGTGCAAGGGCAAGAGGAACTCCGAGCCTTGGTCCAGAGACAAGAAACTATGATTCCCCCTGTCGGTCAGAATCCGCCAGAAGGAACCCCTGTCAATGACGCTGTTGTTACCAGCCTTGTCAACAACCATGCTGATGGTGACGAATTGCGTGGTATTAGAATCAATGGACAACCCATCATTACAGAGGCTGTTAATGCTCGAGCGGCACGTGCTCCAGTTCACCATCCTTATAATTTGGTTGACAAGCAAGAAGATATATTCACTATTCCCAGTGATGATGATGAATTTGGAAAGGCGGAAGAGAGAGATAGAAAGGTCGACGCCCTTGCTGAAAAGATTCGCGCCATGGAGTGCCAGAATTCTTTGGGCTTTGATGTTACTAACATGGGTTTAGTTGATGGATTGAGTATCCCGTACAAGTTCAAAGCGCCATCTTTCGACAAGTACAATGGCACTTCTTGTCCCCGAACTCATGTGCAAGCTTACTACCGGAAGATATCCGCTTATATTGATGATGAAAAGATGTGGATGTACTTTTTCCAAGACAGCTTGTCTGGAGCCTCTTTGGATTGGTACATGGACTTGAGAAAAGAATCTGTTAGAAGCTGGAGAGAGTTAGGTGAAGCTTTTCTGAGGCATTACAAGCATAACATGGACATGGCTCCGAGCAGAACCCAGTTATAGAGTTTGTTTCAAAAGACCGGTGAGAGTTTCAAGGAATACGCCCAGAGGTGGCGTGAACCAGCTGCGAGAGTACAACCTCCGATGTTGGAGAGAGAATTGACTGATATGTTCATTGGAACCTTGCAAGGTGTATTCATGGATCATATGGGAAGTTGCCCGTTCGGTAGTTTTTCGGATGTTGTGATTTGCGGAGAAAGAACTGAAAGTCTTATCAAAGCGGGAAAAATCCAAGACCCTGGTTCTTCAAGTTCTTCAAGTACTAAGAAACCATTCTCAGGGGCACCCAGAAGGAGAGAGGGTGAGACAAATGCTATACATAATCAGAGAAATGGAAACAGAGGACAACAATACTGTCAAGTTGCTGCTGTGACTATTCCAGCAACCCAACCTCAACAACCACAAAGAGGACAACCACAACAACAACAACAACGCCAATTCCAACCAAGACAAAGAATGTCAGATCGTCATTTTGATCCGTTGCCAATGACTTATGCTGAATTACTCCCTGAACTGCTCAGGTTAAAGTTTGTTGAATTTCGCACTATGGCTCCATTAACAAGGATTCCCGCTGGTTATGACGCTAATGTCCGTTGTGATTTTCATTCTGGTGCGCCAGGGCACCACATCGAGAATTGTTGGGCTTTCCACCATAAAGTTCAAGATTTGATTGATGCCAAGACGATTAACTTGCTCCTACTCCGAATGTGGTAAATAATCCTATGCCTCAGCATGGAGGACCTAGAGTGAATAGTGTGGAAGATGGGGAAAATTTGAACTTGGTAGTCAATGTTAATGATGTTCAGACTTCGTTATTTATAGTGAAGGAACGTCTGCTTAGAGGGGGAGTACTCCCGGGATGTGACGAGAATTGCTCTGATTGTGGTAATCATGAAAACGGCTGTGTGAAATTGAAAGAAGGTATCCAGGAATTGATGAATGAAGGTGGTTTACAGTTTGATCGAGTAGTGAAAGACCGTGAAGAGGTATTGACTGTTACCATTTACTTTACACCGTCAGAAGGTCCTATACGTGCTCCAGTAACTATCGGTACTCCTACCACCATTGCTGCTTCTAGTGGAAGACTTTTTGAGAATAGTAGAGCAATTCCGTGGCAATATGACGATGCTTTTTGCAGAAATAGAAGACCTGAGAATCAGACCAGATCAGTAAATCAGACTCCAGTAACAGCTGGTTCGGCTGTGGGTAATGTGGGAGGACCCGGAGGATTTACGAGAAATGGTCGTTTGTTTGCACCACAGGTTCCGAAGGATAACAATGCTGAGGCTCTTGCTAGAACAAAAGGAAAACAAGTTGTAGTTGAAGAAGAACCAGTGCGAAAGGAAGTGTCAGAGAGTTCTTTTGAGAAGGATGTGGAGGAATTTATGAGAATTATCAAGAAGAGTGATTACAAGATCGTGGATCAGTTGAACCAGACACCGTCAAAGATCTCTATTCTCTCTCTGTTGGTGTGTTCCGAGGCACATCGTAACGCCCTGTTGAAAATGTCGAATATGGCTTATGTGCCTCAAGAGATTTCTGTTAACCAGCTTGAAGGTGTTATTGCAAATGTTAACACGAGACATGGTTTGGGATTCACGGATCTAGACTTGACACCTGAGGGTCGCAATCATAATAGAGCTCTGCATATCACGATGGAATGCAAAGGCACGGTTTTGTTGCATGTTTTGGTTGATACCGGTTCTTCTTTGAATGTGCTGCCCAAAAAGGCTCTGAGTAACCTTGATGTTGAAGGGGTTGTTCTCACACCAAATGATCTTGTTGTCCGTGATTTTGATGGATCCAAGCGATCAGTTTGTGGTGAAGTCACGTTGCCCGTGAAGATCGGCCCGGAAGTGTTTAATATTGTCTTCTATGTGATGGATATTCAACCAGCATATAGTTGTCTGTTGGGGCGTCCCTAGATACATGGAGCCGGGGCAGTTTCTTCGACTCTCCACCAAAAGCTAAAATATGTGTGGGATGGTCAAGTTGTGACCGTGTGTGGCGAAGAGGACATATTTTTGAGCCATTTATCCTCCTTCAAATATGTGGAGATGGATGGCGAAATTCATGAAACTCTATGTCAAGCCTTTGAGACTGTCAGTATTGAGAAGGTGGCTTTTGTTGAACAGAAGAAACCAGGTACCTCGATTGTATCCTATAAACAAGCTCAGGAGGTCATTCATTCAGGTAACGCCGAAGGCTGGGGCAAGGTGATCGATGTTCCCGTAAAAGAAGACATGTTTGGCGTTGGTTATCAGCCTTTTCAATCATCAGAGCAGGGTGTCCAGAATCAGAAAGGGCCGTGTACTTTCACTAGTGTTGGGTTGATGAATCACGGGGATGTCTTTGTAACAGACAATGAAGATGGTGACAGTGATTGTGATACGGATAATTGGGTGCGCCCGTGTGCTCCAGGGGAGAAGATCAACAACTGGACTGTTGAAGAAATAGTCCAAGTTACTCTTCAGACAGAGTAATTTTCTTTTGTTTTTCATTTTGCATGAAAGCCCTACGCTCTTCCCAAGGCGTAGTGGTTCATTGTAGGGCCACATCATGTTTTGAATTTTCAATGGTTATCATCAATAAAGGACGTTTTTCAATCAAATTTGTGCTCACTGTCTTTCTGTTTTTATTACTTTCATTTTCAAAACCATAAAAATGGCAATGTTTTTTTCTGTGACTTTCTTGAAATCTTTTCTAAAATAAAGCATGAAACATCGTTCGTGCAGAATTGATCTTGCGGATTCCATTAAAAACAGTTCTGTTATGGCTCAGTATGACTTTGATAATCCCATTTACCAAGCCGAAGAGGAGAGTGAAGAAGATTGTGAACTCCTCAAAGAATTGGCCAGACTATTGAAACAGGAGGAAATGGTCATTCAACCTCATCAGGAAGAGTTGGAAGTCATTAACCTTGGTATTGAGGACGCAAAGAAAGAGATCAAGATAGGGGTTGCTTTAGAAGAAAAGGTCAAGAGAGGGCTGATTGAAATGCTGCAAGAATATGTGGATGTATTCGCATGGTCATATCAAGATATGCCTGGTTTGGATGCAGATATTGTGGTGCACAGGCTACCTCTCAGAGAAGATTGTCCTTCGGTAAAGCAGAAGCTTCGCAAAACTAGTCCTGATATGGCTGTCAAGATCAAAGAGGAGGTTCAGAAACAGTTGGATGCAGGTTTTCTAGCAGTTACCAATTATCCCCCTTGGGTGGCCAACATCGTACCCATGCCGAAGAAGGATGGTAAAGTCAGGATGTGTGTCGATTACCGAGATTTAAACAGAGCCAACCTGAAAGATGACTTCCCATTACCTCACATTGATGTATTGGTCGATAACACTGCTCAGTCCTCGGTTTTCTCTTTCATGGATGGATTTTCTGGCTATAATCAGATCAAGATGGCGCCAGAAGACATGGAGAAGACGACATTCATTACACCTTGGGGCACGTTCTGTTATAAGGTAATGCCATTTGGGTTGAAGAACGTCAATGCTACCTACCAAAGAGCTATGACGACTTTCTTTCATGACATGATGCACAAAGAAATTGAAGTGTACGTGGATGATATGATTGCGAAGTCTCAGACAGAAGAGGAGCACTTGGTAAACTTGCAAAAGTTATTTGAAAGATTGAGAAAATTCAAACTGAGGCTGAATCCAAAGAAGTGTACATTCGGAGTGAGATCTGGAAAGCTGCTAGGTTTCATTGTCAGTGAGAAAGGGATTGAGGTTGATCCGGCGAAAATAAAAGCTATTCATGAAATGCCTGAACCAAGAACAGAAAAGCAGGTTCGCGGTTTTTTAGGGAGGCTGAACTACATTGCACGGTTCATATCTCACCTAACAGCTACGTGCGAACCGATATTTAAATTGCTAAGAAAAGATCAAGCAATCAGGTGGAACAATGATTGTCAAAAAGCTTTTAATAAGATAAAAGAATATTTGCAGAAACCTCCAATTCTTATACCTTCAGTTCCTGGGAGGCCTCTGATAATGTACCTTTCAGTAACAGAGAATTCGATGGGGTGTGTATTGGGACAGCATGACGAGTCTGGTCAAAAAGAGCATGCAATATACTACCTTAGCAAAAAGTTTACGGACTGTGAAATAAGATATTCGCTGCCCGAGAAAACTTGTTGCGCTTTGGCATGGGTTGCTCGCCGACTAAGACAGTATATGTTGAACCATACTACCTTGTTGATTTCTAAGATGGACCCAGTAAAGTATATCTTTGAAAAGCCGGCTCTTACCGGACGAATGGCTCGTTGGCAGATGATTTTGACAGAGTATGATATCCAGTACACGTCGCAAAAGGCCATCAAGGGTAGTATTTTGTCTGATTACCTTGCCGAGCAACCAATTGATGACTATCAGCCGATGATGTTTGAATTCCCCGATGAAGATATCATGTACTTAAAGATGAAAGATTGTGAAGAGCCTCTTGTCGAGGAAGGACCGGATTCCGATGACAAGTGGACACTGATGTTTGATGGAGCGGTAAATGTGAATGGAAATGATGTTGGGGCAGTACTCATTAATCCTAAAGGTGCACACATACCTTTTTCCGCCAGATTGACTTTTGAAGTAACCAACAACGAAGCTGAGTACGAGGCCCATATCATGGGGATTGAGGAAGCCATCGATCTAAGGATCAAAACTATGGACATTTATGGAGATTCTGCTCTAGTGATTAACCAAGTCAATGGAGACTGGAATACTCACCAGTAGCATTTGATTCCTTATAGAGATTACACCAGAAGGATCCTGACTTTCTTCAAGACAGTAAAGTTGTATCATGTACCCCGAGATGAGAATCAAATGGCTGATGCCTTAGCCACATTGTCTTCCATGATTAAAGTTCATTGGCAGAATCATGTGCCACACGTTGCTGTGAATCGACTCGAGAGGCTTGCGTATGTGTTTGCAGCCGAGTCTGTTATTGATGAGAGACCGTGGTTCCATGATATTAAGAATTTCCTCAAAAGCCAAGAGTATCCTGAAGGAGCGTCAAAGAATGACAAGAAGACACTGAGAAGGCTAGCTGGAAGCTTTTACTTGAACAAGGATGATGTGTTGTACAAGAGGAACTTTGACATGGTTCTGCTCAGATGCGTGGTTAGACACGAAGCAAACATGTTAATGTAGGAAGTACACGAGGGATCTTTCGGTACCCATGTTGGTGGTCATGCAATGCCCAAGAAGTTGTTAAGAGCCGGTTATTACTGGATAACCATGGAATCTGATTGTTTCAAATACGCTCGGAAGTGCCACAAATGTCAGATCTATGCAGATAAAGTGCATGTACCACCAAACCCTCTGAATATTATGAATTCTCCTTGGCCATTCGCGATGTGGGTCATCGATATGATTGGAAAGATTGAACCTACTGCTTCTAATGGACATCGCTTCATCCTAGTCGCGATTGATTACTTTACCAAGTGGGTGGAAGCAGCTTCCTATGCCAACGTTACCAGACAAGTGGTTGCTCGATTCATTAAGAAAGAAATTATTTGTCGTTATGGGGTTCCTGAGAGAATCATCACTGATAATGGTTCGAATCTCAATAACAAGATGAGGAAAGAGCTTTGCAAAGACTTTAAGATCGAACACCACAATTCTTCTCCTTATAGACCAAAGATGAATGGTGCTGTAGAGGCGGCAAACAAGAACATTAAGAAGATTGTGCAAAAGATGGTTGTGACGTACAAGGATTGGCATGAGATGTTGCCTTTCGCTTTGCATGGGTATCGTACCTCAGTGCGTACGTCAACCGGGGCAACTCCGTTTTCACTTGTGTATGGCATGGAGGCAGTCTTGCCAGTAGAAGTTGAAATCCCTTCTTTGAGGGTAATGATGGATATAAAACTTGACGAGGCTGAGTGGGTTCAAGCCAGGTTTGATGAGTTAAATTTAATTGAGGAAAAGTGATTAGCAGTTGTGTGCCATGGACAACTATATCAGAGAAGGATGAAGAAGGCCTTTGATCAGAAAGTGCTTCCTCGAAGCTATCAGATAGGTGACTTAGTTTTGAAGAGGATCCTTCCTCCCGGTACAGATAACAGGGGCAAGTGGACTCCGAATTATGAAGGTCCATATGTTGTTAAAAAGGTCTTTTCTGGTGGAGCCTTGATGCTTACAACTATGGATGGTGAAGATTTTCCGTCTCCTGTGAATTCAGATGTAGTCAAAAAATACTTCGCATAAACTGACCCGCTGGACAAAAAAAAGAAAGTCCAGGCAAAAAAAAAGGGCATCCCGGCGAACCAAGAAAAAAAAAGAAAAAGGTTCGGGCAAAAGTTAGGGATAAAGAATAAAAATAATATGTACACCCGGTAAGTCGAAAACCTGCAAAGGCGGCTTAGGCAAAAATGGGTATCCCGGTGGATTGAAAACCTGAAAAGGCGGTCCAGGCAAAAGAGGGATTAAAGCGAAGACTACAGTATGAGTTATCTGTACTTCATCGCGTTTCAGTGTCTACCATCTCGAAGGATATGATCGGTCCAATCACTCTTCTCAGAAAGCAAAGAATTTGGGGGAAAGTGAAGATCTATGAGTCATAACAGAATTGGAAAATAGTGGAATGCCGGGTTCACATTGCCAATAGGATAGTTTATTTTCTCTTTTGGCGCAATTACCTCTTCCTAGGAATTGCTTCCTGATGTATTTGCCTTTATAGGCCATTTTCAATCAATAAAAGTCGTTATTCAGTCAAATTGCTCTCTTGTTTTTTTTATTCTACTGTTTTGTTTGCAAAAAACATCCGAATTTTTGATAAACATTGCATCTAAAAACATGAAGGCTAGACAATGACGTGCAGAAAGATAAAACATCTGAAAATCATTTTGAATGTTGAGTACACTTGAGCATATTTTGTCCATACGATCCCCTGGGGCATGTATGTCCTTTTCTGCCATTTTGCAGGTTACTATTTTTGATTGATGGCTAAAGCAGATGAGCCAAAGTTTGTTCGAAGTAAGACCCTGTTGTTTCAACATTGTCCAGTCGTGTAAGAGGTTGGGTCGTCTAAGTCGAGTTCAGAATTTGTTTCCCCAGCATGGTCGAGAGGTTGGTGTTTTCCCAACAAGTGACTCCCCAGTTGAGTTGGTTTCTCTACCGTTCCGAGAATGTCAGATCAGTAAGTATCCTCAGCAGAATTGTTGTATGTCCCCACAGAGTTTGAAGATCGAATCAGAAATTGCATGCTCAGTAAACTGATCATTTGCTTTCCCTGCAGGAGTTTTCCTCCCTTTGCATCTTGCATGTAGTAATCATCATTTGCATTCGCATTCTCAAACCGCCTAGCATTTCCATTCAGTATGGAGCATTACGCCATGGAAAACTCAAACATATGCATACATGTATTAAACCAGATTGGATCATATCTCCGGAAGAGACGGATCATTTTTCAACATCAGTGTAGCACATTTGCAGCAGTTGCTCTTGGCCACATTCAGAATCAATAATCCCAGTGAGATTTATTTCCTCACTAGTCCGTGAAAGGAAAGCTTGATTCTCTTCCGAGTTAGTCACCAGTAAGTGTCCGCCTTTTTGACATATGTAAATATCATCCTTGCGATATCGGTAAGTGTCGTGTTGATCCCCGTAAATGTCTGTGCTCTTCTTTGATGTCGGCGAACATCATCTTTCGATGTCGGTAAACGTCGAATTCCAATCGTTGGCCATCAGTAAATGTCATGTCTCTCACGGTGTCTACAAAAATCATTCTGTCAACACTTGTGTGTGTCCTTTCCTTTTTTGGTGTCGGTAAACATCATTTTTCGATGTCAGTAAACATCGGCGGCTTGTTAACCATCGGTAAATGGTTTCGTCGTTTAAGATTCCCCAGCAGATTTGCTATCCGTAAATATCGAGTATTTCATTGTCGCCATCGGTAAATGGTTTCGTTTCATAAATATATTCTTTCCTTGTTGTCTGTAAACATCATTGATTCGATGTCGGTAAACATCGAGTTCCTTCCCAGTCATCGGTAAATGTCTGGTCTTGTTTCATTTGTAAACATCATTGATTCGATGTCGGTGTCGCAACCTGAAAAATACAGTGCGAAAAAAAACAACCGGCAAAAGAAAAAGACAGAAGAGTCGCCACCGTGCGTTATTCATCCCAAAGGAGGGAAAGGAAACGCTCGAAGTAAACCTGAAAAAGGAAAGGACAAGACGGGGTCTCGCAACCAAATCTTGGGTTCGGGAGTCGGTTATACGAAGGGAAGGTATTAGCACCCCTACGCATCCGTAGTACTCTACGGGATCCACTTTTGTAGTTTTCGTCTAAAGGGTGTGAGTTTATCTTGTGCTGTGAGCCGGCATCGGGTTCTGGATCCCCTGCCCACCGTGAGCCGACATCGGGTTCTGGATAACATTAGGCACCGGAGCAAAATTGATAGCCTGGGCATCTCTCAAATCTTGTACCTTTAACTGGAGAGCCTTACAATTATCTGTAGTATGGCCAGGTGCGTTGGAGTGAAAAGCACATTTGGCGTTGACATCATAACCTCTAGGCAAATTATTGGGATCGATTGGTGGAGCCAGAGTTCTCAACGTAACCAGATTCATGTCAATCAGCTTGGGAAGTAATACTGAATAAGGCATTGGGATTGGCTCGATGACCCGGTCCGTCTGCCTTGGACGTTGTTGATAGTGTCTCTGCTGACCCGGATTACCTCCTTGTTGTTGATTGTTGTACCTGGGTTGTTGTTGCAGATGATATTGCGGTTGAGGAACAGGTGTTGGAATAGTGACTGCGGCCACTTGATCTTGATAATAATTAGGGCGTCCTTTACTCCTGCCTTTGCCGGCATACACAGTGCTTGTCTCGCCTTCTTTTCTTCGCTGACCGTTACCAGCAAACGGTCTCTTGGGACCTGATGAGTTGGAAGCACTATTGTCTTGAATTCGGCCCATCTTCAACAGACTCTCGATTCTTTCTCCAGCAATTACTATCTCTGCAAAGCTGATTGACGGGCAAGCAGCCAATCTCTCAATATAATTGCCTTGAAGAGTGTTCATGAACATGTCCGCCATCTCCCTTTCGGACATAGGGGGTTGGACGGACGCAACAATCTGTCTCCAATGCTGAGCATATTCTCTAAAGGTCTCCTTGGCAGTCTGGGACATACCTTGCAACAAGATCCGATTTGGAGCCATGTCCAAGTTGTATTGATATTGCTTGACAAGAGCCTCTGCCAAGTCTTTCCAGCTCTTGATGGTAGTACGAGACAAATGAGAATACCATTCACGAGAAGCTCCAGTTAGACTGTCTTCAAAATAGTACATCCACAGCTTTTCATCTTCCGTGTGAGCTCCCAACCTTCCCAGATAAGATTGGAGATGAGTGCGTGGGCAAGAAGCCCCGTTGTATTTCTCAAAAGTAGGGGGTTTGAACTTGTGAGGAATCCTTACTCCCTGAACCAGACCAAGATTTGTGACATCAAAGCCTAAGGAATTTTGAGACTCCAAAGATTTGAGCTTCTCAGCAAGCTCATCCATACGGCGAGTGGTCTCGAGGGCCTCGTCGTGCAAAGAAAATTGATCACACTGATAATCTTCAGTAACGGGGTGCCCGTTAATCCGAATTCCTTGATTCACATTGTACCTTCCGCCAATATCATTTCCAACATTCCCTGTGTTGCCAACATTACCCGGGTTTCCATCAGCATTTGCGTTACCCGCGTTACCAGTGTTCACAGGGTTATCAGCGTTCCCAGGGTTACCAGGGTTTCCCTCAGCATTTGGTATCTCCAAATCTGGATTGGGCCTCGGTTGCTCAACCAATTCCCTCAGCTTTTCTTGGCCTGCTGCCATACCAGTCATCAATGTCATGAACTGATCCATCCTTTCATGCATATCAGCCAACTCTTTCTGTACTTGGTCCATCGCTAGTTGTGGACGATTTTCCTTTGTCGGGTACCTGTGGACTCGCTTGGGACCAATAACTGCCTGATACAGAGAACAAACATTAGACACTGCGGTGACACCTGCAAAACAGACAAGGGTTAATATGCATGGTATGCGATGCACTGCTTGTTCAGTTTTAAGGCACCACCGTTTTGAAAGGGAATACCCTGCAAATGAATAAGCATGAGATGTTGGATGCAAATATGCAGATGATGTTATGCAATGCAAAGGCATGTCAATCAGAATTGCTGGATCCACTTGAACATCTGTCAGGTTGCACTTCCTGGAGAGAAATTAAGAGCACACCAAACAAAGGTCATGGGATGGGTCATGTTATCCTTAATATCAACCACCCATTTTGGTGGATTATGGTTTACACCTTATCAACACCCGAGTTTCATTGATATTAAGGATGCCTGATCGGATCAACCATGAATCAAGGGTTTGTCGCAAGTCACGAGCATGGAGTTTAGGTTAAGAACCACCCAAAAGGAGTGTACTAAGGTTTAAACCTGCCAAACATGTTCTACAAAAGGTTCCCATAGTCATGATCCCATCTTTCGGATATTATCAGAGGAACGACTACTCGTATTCCAACAATATTCTCAAGAGAGACTCTTATGAGTGTAGTATCGCGTAACAATCGTATCAAATCTTACACTTGAACGACTTTCGCACTACGTCCTACAAATAGGCCAAGATGGGTTTGGTAAACTAAGGTCCTTGGCTTCTTAGGTCTATATTGGAACAAGTAATGTCTAACCACAACTTACTTATGTGACATTATTGATCTCAACACGACCTCCACCAAGTGAATGGGCTTGCAAGTCAACTCGCTAAGGAATACTCCACACAAGTTGACAGGACTATGCCCTTCTCCTATCTTAAGTGCACTCGAGTTTGGGTATAGAACTCATCTCACAAAGATCACCAAGATGCCATAGCCAGCCAACAGATACAACAATGATATGTAAACCATGCAATAAGGTAAAGCAGGTAAATAAATAACTGTACAAAAGCATGAACACCCAATAAACAAACAAACTACAAAAGCTAGGAGGGACTCGCTTAGGGAAGGTGGACCAGCAAGAGGTCAACTTCTTAGTCCCCAGCAGAGTCGCCAGCTGTCGCAACCTGAAAAATACAGTGTGAAAAAAACAACCGGCGAAAGAAAAAGACAGAAGAGTCGCCACCGTGCGTTATTCATCCCAAAGGAGGGAAAGGAAACGCTCGAAGTAAACCTGAAAAAGGAAAGGACAAGACGGGGTCTCGCAACCAAATCTTGGGTTCGGGAGTCGGTTATGCGAAGGGAAGGTATTAGCACCCTTACGCATCCGTAGTACTCTACGGGATCCACTTTTGTAGTTTTCGTCTAAAGGGTGTGAGTTTATCTTGTGCTGTTTACCCAAAAAAAAAGAGGGTTAAATGAAAATGACTCGCGCGGATGTCGCATCCACTGCATACGTATCTCATCTGAATATGAGAATCAGAGTCTTCGTAGCTCGGCTGACCTATGGGTTGGGGGATGTGTGCTCGCTAAGACATCGCGTCTTATGCCTACGTATCTCATCTGGCCTGAGAATCAGAGCAAAACGTAGTTCGGCTAACTACGGGGTTATGGATTGGGTTTTGGGCGAACAACGTTACTACGCAATCTACCGGATGCTCGACCTTTGGAGACTTACTCGCCTGTAGTAGAAGGAGTTAACGTGTTGCTTTGGGTTTTAGGGTTTGGGATGCTCAAGGGCAAAAAGGGCAGTCCTTGACGAAGGAACCGCGCTACCTGCAGGGATATGAATACAAAACACAAAACATGTATCTCAAAGTAAAATGCCACCAAGGGGCTCAAACGTTGCCTCCTATCGAGGTCTTCCAGCTAGGAAAGCAGTAAAATGCGGGAAAAATGTAAAAGTACCACGCGGATAAAGATCCGAAGTAACAGCAATTAGAGGAATGGGAAACCCTGAGATCCTTCCAAGCTAATGCCATCAAAGAAAAGTGAGTCAGTACAGGTAATCGGAATGAACCTCCAGGGGTTATCCCACAAATAAAGTGGGAAACCACGCGAGTTATCCCTGCAAAAGTCATGTGAGCCCTCACAAAAATTCAACAAAAGGGTTAGTGAAACATCATAAGCATTTTTTTCATGAATAACAGTATGGTTTCAGAAAACTCAAACCCTGTGGCATACATTTCAGAAATTAAACGGTTAAACATTCAAGGCATTTTTTATACATTCATATACATATTAAATCCATGGGAAAAGGTAATGGGAATAATGGCAAACCTGATTGGAGAGCTTGATTGAAATTGAGTTGCACCCGTGAGGTTTACAAAACAATCTTCAGGGTTTATGTGAGGCAGAGGTGATTCTGTGTAGTTGAGTTCCCTTCGGGGTTTGGAGGCTGCTCTGAACTCCGTTAGGTCTTCTCTCACTATCTTTTTCCTCAGGGTTTTGTTCCAAGGAAACCTCAGAGTATTTTGCTTCTCTTCAAAATCCCCCTTTGTTCTGTGTTCTCTCAAGTGAAGCCTTGGTATTTATAGACTGAATTTCATGGTTTTGTGGGCTCAAATGAGAGAGACCCAAGTCCAAAAAATTTATTATATTTTATTTATTTAATTAATTAATTAATTAAAATTTTTTATTTTTTATTTTTCTTTTTTTTGTAAAAAATTATTTTATTTTAATTTTTCGTTTTTTTTTTTTTTTTTTTTGGATCTAATTCTGATTGAGATGATGAAATGCAATATGAAATGCTAAATGAATGCATGAATGAGGAGGGCAAATTTTGGGGTGTTACAGCTGCCCCTATTCAAACATCAGCTAACCCGAGTAGGATAAAAGCGAACAGCTTATCAGACAAACGGGGTGAGCTGTGATTGAATACCAAAGACAGACCGAAAATTTGTGCTCCGAGAATACCACAAAAACGCGGAAATACATCGCGTTGTTTATCTTTCTTCCGATCCTCTGGCTTAATCTGGAGTTTCGATCCTCTGGCTGAACCTATACTCAATTTAGTCCTCTGGTTGGATATTAATTTTGATCCTCGGGCTGGATACGATTTTGATCTTCTGGCTAGATCTTCTTCGATTTTCTGGCTAGATCTCCTTCGTTTCGATTCTCTGGCTGAATCTATTTCCTTTGATTCTCTGGCTGAATCCATTTTCGGTCTTCGGGCTAGACCTGACTTTGATCTTCTGGCTAGATCTGGAGTGTCGATCCTCTGGCTGAATCTGAACTTAATTTGATTCTCTGGCTGAATCTACTTCGATGTTTCGATTCTCTGGCTGAATCTATTTCCGGTCTTCGGGCTAGACCTGACTTCGATCTTCTGGCTAGATCTGGATTGTTTTGATGATAAATTCCCATCATTAGGATCCCGCATCTGAGGCATGCGCTGGTTGACCCTCTTTTGAAATCTACACCCAACCTTCATATTAGATATGCAGCTTCGAGCATATTCCACTTTTGGGCTTCGTACATATTCTTCGGGCTAGAACATGTTGTAACGACTCCTCAATTAGACTTGCTGGGGAAATAAAGCTTGTAGGCGACTTCACTGGGGAATCTTCAAATTGAGCCTCAGGCTGACTCTTGGGAAAACGATTCTCAGGCTGAATCTTCAAAAATGACCCTCATGCTGGATCACGGGAAAACGATTCTCAGGCTGAATCTTCAAAATGACCCTCAGGCTGGATCACTCACGCTTGATCCTCTGGCTGGATCTCATGACCTTGGTTGTAAAGTAATTCTTCAGTCTGCTTGGAAGAACCTGTTTATCAGCTTATGTGTATGATTGATATGATATGCATGCGAATGCAAATGCTATGCATTATGTAAAAGAAAAAAGAAATCTGCTAGGGGAAGCAAACTCCGGTAGGGAACAGATCGCTGTATCAATCCTTGAATGCTCTATGGGGAATGATCCGTCTGCCGGGACCAATGAGCCACCAAAAATAAATTGGCTGCTTGAAAAGTCGACCTTGCGGGGGGAGTATCAACTATGGAAACTTTTCTCGGCGAGCCTCTGTGAGGAGAGTTTGTGGGGAAAACACTTCCTGGGGAAATGTCGTAGGAAACGACCTTTGCTGGGGATATGAACTTGCTAATCGCCCTCAAGCTGGGGATTAACAAATCTGTTAAAAATAATCTGCTGGGGATGAGATGAACACTGGGAACACCACCCTCTTGTCCGTTGGTTATGCAACCACTCCGCTGTTGCTAGGAAGATACAGTCTGACACCGTCAACTCGGCTGGGGATATATAGTTTGGATACTGTCAACTCTACTGGGGATAGACAGTCTGGATACTGTCAACTCTGTTGGGGAACATGCTCTGCTGAGGAGAGACTCTGTCAACCGCTTGGGGATGAGGATTCATGACTTGGCATCCGGTTCCTGTGACCTGCAACCAAAAATACACGTATGCCTCGGGGGAATTACTCGGTTTGAATTCACCGTCCGGGATTAAGCACATTCAAAGCAATTTTAAATGTTTTCCTGTGCAAATCATCTGCAAAAGCCACCATTATGTTCATATGCAATATGTTTTATCAAAAATTCGGACATTTTTGCAAACAAACTAATAAATGAAAAATAAAGAGGCTCTTTAACTGAATTATTCGACTCTTACTGGGGAGAAAATTTGTGTCAGGAATAGGCGAGGGCATCAGGAAGCTGATCCCTGAAAAGAGGTGATCGCTATAAAAAAGAGAATTATCCTAATGGCAATGGGGATACGGGGTCCCACTGAGTTTCGACTCTGCTATGGTTCGTATGTCCTCAAGACGCTCTGCTCATCTTGCTTTCTGAAGTGGATGATTAGTCGATCTTTAACCTTCGAAGATTGCCGGATTGAATGAAACGGTGATATAACACTGATGAACTCAGATCATAGTCATTCGCTTATTCCCTAACTTTTGCCTGGATCGCCCCCTTTTCAGGTTTTCAATCCACCGGGATACCCATTTTTGCCTGAGCCGCCCTTTTGGGTTTTCGACTCACCGGGTGTACTCTTTTTTTTTATATATCCCTAATTTTTGCCCTTTTTTTGCCTGGACTATTCTTTTTACTGTCCAGCGGGTCTATTTTATACGAAGTATTTTTTTTAACTGCGTCTGAGTTGACAGGGGACGGGAATCCTTCGCCATCCATGGTTGTTAGCGTCAAAGCTCCGCCATAGAAAATCCTTTTAACCACGTACGGACCCTCATAGTTCGGTGTCCATTTGCCCCTGTGATCTGTGTTGGGAGGAAGAAATCTTTTGAGTACCAATTCACCGACTTGATACCCCCTTCAGGTGTGATCAACACTACACCAATTCCGCGACCATTGACGTGGACCGCCCCATCAAACATCATAATCCATTTAGATTCAGGGTCAGGCCCCTCCTCCGGGAGTGGTTCCTCTCAATTTTTCGATTTGAGAAACATGATGTCCTCATCAGGAAAGTCAAACCTCATAGGTTGGTAATCATCAATCGGTTGCTCTGCAAGATTGTCTGACAAGACACTTCCCTTGATGGCTTTTTGTGAAGTGTATTGGATGTCATACTCTGTCAGTATCATTTGTCACCTAGTAACCTTTCCGGTAAGTGATGGCTTTTCAAAAATATACTTGACTGGATCCATTTTTGATATCAATAGAGTCGTGTGAGTCAACATATACTGTCTTAGTCGGCGAGCAGCCTATGCCAAAGCGCGGCAAGTTTTCTCGAGCAATGAGTATCTTTGTTCACAGTCGGTAAACTTTTGCTAAGGTAGTATATTGCATGCTCTTTTCGACCTGACTCGTCATGCTGACCGAGTACACAACCCATTGACCTTTCTAACACAGTCAAGTACATGATCAACGGTCTTTCCTCTCGGCCTGTAGACTGGCCCCGATCTTGATCTCTTTCTTGTCGTCCTCGGTTCCAACGTTGATGGTCTCAACCACCTCCTGATAAGGTGTAATAGCTCGGTCCTCCTGTTTCAACAATCTGGCTAACCCTTCAGGCAATTCACAATCTTCCTCAGCCCCTTCTTTGGCTTGATAGATAGGATTGTCGAAGTCATACTTGGCCATAGCAGTGTCGTTAGCAGTGAGATCCGAGTGGTCGGCTCTGCATGATGGAGGATCATGCTTTACCTTAGAATGAGAGATTTTTTTTTGGAAAGAGAGAAAAAACGAAAAAAGAAACATTGCCATTTTTTTTTGTAAAAAGTAAAAAAAACTGAAAGAAAGAGAACACAAAATTGTTTGCAAAAGCCATCCTTTATTGATGATAAAAATAATTGCGAAACGTAACTACATGGATGGCCCTACAAATGAGCCATTACACCTTGGGCAAAGTGTAAGACTTTATTATGCATGTAATAAAGGAAAACAATAAAAATCACTCTTTCAGTAGAGTAACCCGAACGGTTTTTTCAGACGACCAATTGTCGAGCTTTTCTCCCGGGACACACGGGCGAATCCAGCTATCTAAGTCACAGTCGCTGTCAGCCTTGTCTTCATCTGCAGCATTGACGACGTGGGGAGAAACCAAACCCCCGCTGGAGAAAGTACCGGCTTCATTCTTCTGAGATCCCGAAGCATACCCCAATCCAAACTTGTCTTCTTTGATGACTGGCTCCACAAATTTGCCCCAGCCTTGGGCATTACCAGCTTCAACCACCTCGACAGCATTAATCCCCTGCCCGCCGTGAGCCGGCATCGGGTTCTGGATAACATTAGGCACCAGAGCAAAATTGATAGCCTGGGCATCTCTCAAATCTTGTACCTTTAACTAGAGAGCCTTGCAATTATCTGTAGTATGGCCAGGTGCGTTGGAGTGAAAAGCACATTTGACGTTGACATCATAACTTCTAGGCAAATTATTGGGATCGATTGGTGGAGCCAGAGTTCTCAACGTAACCAGATTCATGTCAATCAGCTTGGGAAGTAATACTGAATAAGGCATTGGGATTGGCTCGATGACCCGGTCCGTCTGCCTTGGACGTTGTTGATAGTGTCTCTGCTGACCCGGATTACCTCCTTGTTGTTGATTGTTGTACCTGGGTTGTTGTTGCGGATGATATTGCGGTTGAGGAACAGGTGTTGGAATAGTGACTGCGGCCACTTGATCTTGATAATAATTAGGGCGTCCTTTACTCCTGCCTTTGCCGGCATACACAACGCTTGTCTCGCCTTCTTTTCTTCGCTGACCGTTACCAGCAAACGGTCTCTTGGGACCTGATGAGTTGGAAGCACTATTGTCTTGAATTCGGCCCATCTTCAACAGACTCTCGATTCTTTCTCCAGCAATTACTATCTCTGCAAAGCTGATTGACGGGCAAGCAGCCAATCTCTCAATATAATTGCCTTGAAGAGTGTTCATGAACATGTCCGCCATCTCCCTTTCGGACATAAGGGGTTGGACGGGCGTAGCAATCTGTCTCCAATGCTGAGCATATTCTCTAAAGGTCTCCTTGGCAGCCTGGGACATACCTTGCAACAAGATCCGATTTGGAGCCATGTCCAAGTTGTATTGATATTGCTTGACAAAAGCCTCTGCCAAGTCTTTCCAGCTCTTGATGGTAGTACGAGACAAATGAGAATACCATTCACGAGAAGCTCCAGTTAGACTGTCTTCAAAATAGTACATCCACAGCTTTTCATCTTCCGTGTGAGCTCCCAACCTTCCCAGATAAGATTGGAGATGAGTGTGTGGGCAAGAAGCCCCGTTGTATTTCTCAAAAGTAGGGGGTTTGAACTTGTGAGGAATCCTTACTCCCTGAACCAGACCAAGATTTGTGACATCAAAGCCTAAGGAATTTTGAGACTCCAAAGATTTGAGCTTCTCAGCAAGCTCATCCATACGGCGAGTGATCTCGAGGGCCTCATCGTGCAAAGAAAATTGATCACACTGATAATCTTCAGTAACGGGGTGCCCGTTAATCCGAATTCCTTGATTCACATTGTACCTTCCGCCAATATCATTTCCAACATTCCCTGTGTTGCCAACATTACCCGGGTTTCCATCAGCATTTGCGTTACCCGCGTTACCAGGGTTACCAGGGTTTCCCTCAGCATTTGGTATCTCCAAATTTGGATTGGGCCTCGGTTGCTCAACCAATTCCCTCAGCTTTTCTTGGCCTGCTGCCATACCAGTCATCAATGTCATGAACTGATCCATCCTTTCACGCATATCAGCCAGCTCTTTCTGTACTTGGTCCATCGCTAGTTGTGGACGATTTTCCTTTGTCGGGTACCTGTGGACTCGCTTGGGACCAATAACTTCCTGATACAGGGAACAAACATTAGACACTGCGGTGACACCTGCAAAACAGACAAGGGTTAATATGCATGGTATGCGATGCACTGCTTGTTCAGTTTTAAGGCACCCCCGTTTTGAAAGGGAATACCCTGCAAATGAATAAGCATGAGATGTTGGATGCAAATATGCAGATGATGTTATGCAATGCAAAGGCATGTCAATCAGAATTGCTGGATCCACTTGAACATCTGTCAGGTTGCACTTCCTGGAGAGAAATTAAGAGCACACCAAACAAAGGTCATGGGATGGGTCATGTTATCCTTAATATCAACCACCCATTTTGGTGGATTATGGTTTACACCTTATCAACACCCGAGTGTCACTGATATTAAGGATGCCTGATCGGATCAACCATGAATCAAGGGTTTGTCGCAAGTGACGAGCATGGAGTTTAGGTTAAGAACCACCCAAAAGGAGTGTACTAAGGTTTAAACCTGCCAAACATATTCTACAAAAGGTTCCCATAGTCATGATCCCATCTTTCGGATATTATCGGAGGAACGACTACTCGTATTCCAACAATATTCTCAAGAGAGACTCTTATGAGTGTAGTATCGCGTAACAATCGTATCAAATCTTACACTTGAACGACTTTCGCACTACGTCCTACAAATAGGCCAAGATGGGTTTGGTAAACTAAGGTCCTTGGCTTCTTAGGTCTATATTGGAACAAGTAATGTCTAACCACAACTTACTTATGTGACATTATTGATCTCAACACGACCTCCACCAAGTGAATGGGCTTGCAAGTCAACTCGCAAAGGAATACTCCACACAAGTTGACAGGACTATGCCCTTCTCCTATCTTAAGTGCACTCGAGTTCGGGTATAGAACTCATCTCACAAAGATCACCAAGATGCCATAGCCAGCCAACAGATACAACAATGATATGTAAACCATGCAATAAGGTAAAGCAGGTAAATAAATAACTGTACAAAAGCATGAACACCCAATAAACAAACAAACTACAAAAGCTAGGAGGGACTCGCTTAGGGAAGGTGGACCAGCAAGAGGTCAACTTCTTAGTCCTCAACAGAGTCGCCAGCTGTCGCAACCTGAAAAATACAGTGCGAAAAAAAACAACCGGCGAAAGAAAAAGACAGAAGAGTCGCCACCGTGCGTTATTCATCCCAAAGGAGGGAAAGCAAACGCTCGAAGTAAACCTGAAAAAGGAAAGGACAAGACGGGGTCTCGCAACCAAATCTTGGGTTCGGGAGTCGGTTATGCGAAGGGAAGGTATTAGCACCCCTACGCATCCGTAGTACTCTACGGGATCCACTTTTGTAGTTTTCGTCTAAAGGGTGTGAGTTTATCTTGTGCTGTTTACCCAAAAAAAAAGAGGGTTAAATGAAAATGACTCGCGCGGATGTCGCATCCACTGCATACGTATCTCATCTGAATATGAGAATCAGAGTCTTCGTAGCTCGGCTGACCTATGGGTTGGGGGATGTGTGCTCGCTAAGACATCGCGTCTTATGCCTACGTATCTCATCTGGCCTGAGAATCAGAGCAAAACGTAGTTCGGCTAACTACGGGGTTATGGATTGGGTTTTGGGCGAACAACGTTACTACGCAATCTACCGGATGCTCGACCTTTGGAGACTTACTCGCCTGTAGTAGAAGGAGTTAACGTGTTGCTTTGGGTTTTAGGGTTTGGGATGCTCAAGGGCAAAAAGGGTAGTCCTTGACGAAGGAACTGCGCTACCTGCAGGGATATGAATACAAAACACAAAACATGTATCTCAAAGTAAAATGCCACCTAGGGGCTCAAACGTTGCCTCCTATCGAGGTCTTCCAGCTAGGAAAGCAGTAAAATGCGGGAAAAATGTAAAAGTACCACACGGATAAAGATCCGAAGTAACAACAATTAGAGGAATGGGAAACCCTGAGATCCTTCCAAGCTAATGCCATCAAAGAAAAGTGAGTCAGTACAGGTAATCGGAATGAACCTCCAGGGGTTATCCCACAAATAAAGTGGGAAACCACGCGAGTTATCCCTGCAAAAGTCATGTGAGCCCTCACAAAAATTCAACAAAAGGGTTAGTGAAACATCATAAGCATTTTTTTCATGAATAACAGTATGGTTTCAGAAAACTCAAACCCTGTGGCATACATTTCAGAAATTAAACGGTTAAACATTCAAGGCATTGTTTATACATTTATATACATATTAAACCCATGGGCAAAGGTAATGGGAATAATGGCAAACCTGATTGGAGAGCTTGATTGAAATTGAGTTGCACCCGTGAGGTTTACAAAACAATCTTCAGGGTTTATGTGAGGCAGAGGTGATTCTGTGTAGTTGAGTTCCCTTCGGGGTTTGGAGGCTGCTCTGAACTCCGTTAGGTCTTCTCTCACTATCTTTTTCCTCAGGGTTTTGTTCCAAGGAAACCTCAGAGTATTTTGCTTCTCTTCAAAATCCCCCTTTGTTCTGTGTTCTCTCAAGTGAAGCCTTGGTATTTATAGACTGAATTTCATGGTTTTGTGGACTCAAATGAGAGAGACCCAAGTCCAAAAAAATTTATTATATTTTATTTATTTAATTATTTATTTAATTAATTAATTAATTAATTAATTTTTTTTTTTTTTTTTTTTGTAAAAAATTATTATTTATTTTTTTTTTCGTTTTTTTTTTTTTTTTTTTTGGATCTAATTCTGATTGAGATGATGAAATGCAATATGAAATGCTAAATGAATGCATGAATGAGGAGGGCAAATTTTGGGGTGTTACAGCTGCCCCTATTCAAACATCAGCTAACCCGAGTAGGATAAAAGCGAACAGTTTATCAGACAAACGGGGTGAGCTGTGATTGAATACCAAAGACAGACCGAAAATTTGTGCTCCGAGAATACCACAAAAACGCGGAAATACACCGCGTTGTTTATCTTTCTTCCGATCCTCTGGCTTAATCTGGAGTTTTGATCCTCTGGCTGAACCTATACTCAATTTAGTCCTCTGGTTGGATATTAATTTTGATCCTCGGGCTGGATACGATTTTGATCTTCTGGCTAGATCTTCTTCGATCTTCTGGCTAGATCTCCTTCGTTTCAATTCTCTGGCTGAATCTATTTCCTTTGATTCTCTGGCTGAATCCATTTTCGGTCTTCGGGCTAGACCTGACTTTGATCTTCTGGCTAGATCTGGAGTGTCGATCCTCTGGCTGAATCTGAACTTAATTTGATTCTCTGGCTGAATCTACTTCGATGTTTCGATTCTCTGGCTGAATCTATTTCCGGTCTTCGGGCTAGACCTGACTTCGATCTTCTGGCTAGATCTGGATTGTTTTGATGATAAATTCCCATCATTAGGATCCCGCATCTGAGGCATGCGCTGGTTGACCCTCTTTTGAAATCTACACCCAACCTTCATATTAGATATGCAGCTTCGAGCATATTCCACTTTTGGGCTTCGTACATATTCTTCGGGCTAGAACATGTTGTAACGACTCCTCAATTAGACTTGCTTGGGAAATAAAGCTTGTAGGCGACTTCACTGGGGAATCTTCAAATTGAGCCTCAGGCTGACTCTTGGGAAAACGATTCTCAGGCTGAATCTTCAAAAATGACCCTCATGCTGGATCACGGGAAAACGATTCTCAGGCTGAATCTTCAAAATGACCCTCAGGCTGGATCACTCACGCTTGATCCTCTGGCTGGATCTCATGACCTTGGTTGTAAAGTAATTCTTCAGTCTGCTTGGAAGAACCTGTTTATCAGCTTATGTGTATGATTGATATGATATGCAAGCGAATGCAAATGCTATGCATGGTGTAAAAGAAAAAAGAAATCTGCTAGGGGAAGCAAACTCCGGTATGGAACAGATCGCTGTATCAATCCTTGAATGCTCTATGGGGAATGATCCGTCTGCCGGGACCAATGAGCCACCAAAAATAAATTGGATGCTTGAAAAGTCGACCTTGCAGGGGGAGTATGAACTATGGAAACTTTTCTCGGCGAGGCTCTGTGAGGAGAGTCTGTGGGGAAAACACTTCTTGGGGAAATGTCGTAGGAAACGACCTTTGCTGGGGATATGAACTTGCTAATCGCCCTCAAGCTGGGGATTAACAAATTTGTTAAAAATAATCTGTTGGGGATGAGATGAACACTGGGAACACCACCCTCTTGTCCGTTGGGTATGCAACCACTCCGCTGTTGCTAGGAAGATACAGTCTGACACCGTCAACTCCGCTGGGGATATATAGTCTGGATACTGTCAACTCTACTGGGGATAGACAGTCTGGATACTGTCAACTCTGTTGGGGAACATGCTCTGCTGAGGAGAGACTTTGTCAACCGCTTGGGGATGAGGATTCATGACTTGGCATCCGGTTCCTGTGACCTGCAACCAAAAATACACGTATGCCTCGGGGGAATTACTCGGTTTGAATTCACCGTCCGGGATTAAGCACATTCAAAGCAATTTTAAATGTTTTCCTGTGCAAATCATCTGCAAAAGCCACCATTATGTTCATATGCAATATGTTTTATCAAAAATTCGGACATTTTTGCAAACAAACTGATAAATGAAAAATAAAGAGGCTCTTTAACTGAATTATTTGACTCTTACTGGGGAGAAAATTTGTGTCAGGAATAGGCGAGGGCATCAGGAAGCTGATCCCTGAAAAGAGGTGATCGCTATAAAAAAGAGAACTATCCTAATGGCAATGGGGATACGGGGTCCCACTGAGTTTCGACTCTGCTATGGTTCGTATGTCCTCAAGACGCTCTGCTCATCTTGCTTTCTGAAGTGGATGATTAGTCGATCTTTAACCTTCGAAGATTGCCGGATTGAATGAAACGGTGATATAACACTGATGAACTCAGATCATAGTCATTCGCTTATTCCCTAACTTTTGCCTGGATCGCCCCCTTTTCAGGTTTTCAATCCACCGGGATACCCATTTTTGCCTGAGCCGCCCTTTTGGGTTTTCGACTCACCGGGTGTACTCTTTTTTTTTATATATCCCTAATTTTTGCCCTTTTTTTGCCTGGACTATTCTTTTTACTGTCCAGCGGGTCTATTTTATACGAAGTATTTTTTTTAACTGCGTCTGAGTTGACAGGGGACGGGAATCCTTCGCCATCCATGGTTGTTAGCGTCAAAGCTCCGCCATAGAAAATCCTTTTAACCACGTACGGACCCTCATAGTTCGGTGTCCATTTGCCCCTGTGATCTGTGTTGGGAGGAAGAAATCTTTTGAGTACCAATTCACCGACTTGATACCCCCTTCAGGTGTGATCAACACTACACCAATTCCGCGACCATTGACGTGGACCGCCCCATCAAACATCATAATCCATTTAGATTCAGGGTCAGGCCCCTCCTCCGGGAGTGGTTCCTCTCAATTTTTCGATTTGAGAAACATGATGTCCTCATCAGGAAAGTCAAACCTCATAGGTTGGTAATCATCAATCGGTTGCTCTGCAAGATGGTCTGACAAGACACTTCCCTTGATGGCTTTTTGTGAAGTGTATTGGATGTCATACTCTGTCAGTATCATTTGTCACCTAGTAACCTTTCCGGTAAGTGATGGCTTTTCAAAAATATACTTGACTGGATCCATTTTTGATATCAATAGAGTCGTGTGAGTCAACATATACTGTCTTAGTCGGCGAGCAGCCCATGCCAAAGCGCGGCAAGTTTTCTCGAGCAATAAGTATCTTTGTTCACAGTCGGTAAACTTTTGCTAAGGTAGTATATTGCATGCTCTTTTCGACCTGACTCGTCATGCTGACCGAGTACACAACCCATTGACCTTTCTAACACAGTCAAGTACATGATCAACGGTCTTTCCTCTCGGCCTGTAGACTGGCCCCGATCTTGATCTCTTTCTTGTCGTCCTCGGTACCAACGTTGATGGTCTCAACCACCTCCTGATAAGGTGTAATAGCTCGGTCCTCCTGTTTCAACAATCTGGCTAACCCTTCAGGCAATTCACAATCTTCCTCAGCCCCTTCTTTGGCTTGATAGATAGGATTGTCGAAGTCATACTTGGCCATAGCAGTGTCGTTAGCAGTGAGATCCGAGTGGTCGGCTCTGCATGATGGAGGATCATGCTTTACCTTAGAATGAGAGATTTTTTTTTTTGGAAAGAGAGAAAAAACGAAAAAAGAAACATTGCCATTTTTTTTGTAAAAAGTAAAAAAAACTGAAAGAAAGAGAACACAAAATTGTTTGCAAAAGCCGTCCTTTATTGATGATAAAAATAATTGCGAAACGTAACTACATGGATGGCCCTACAAATGAGCCATTACACCTTGGGCAAAGTGTAAGACTTTATTATGCATGTAATAAAGGAAAACAATAAAAATCACTCTTTCAGTAGAGTCACCCGAACGGTTTTTTCAGACGACCAATTGTCGAGCTTTTCTCCCGGGACACACGGGCGAATCCAGCTATCTAAGTCACAGTCGCTGTCAGCCTTGTCTTCATCTGCAGCATTGACGACGTGGGGAGAAACCAAACCCCCGCTGGAGAAAGTACCGGCTTCATTCTTCTGAGATCCCGAAGCATACCCCAATCCAAACTTGTCTTCTTTGATGACTGGCTCCACAAATTTGCCCCAGCCTTGGGCATTACCAGCTTCAACCACCTCGACAGCATTAATCCCCTGCCCGCCGTGAGCCGGCATCGGGTTCTGGATAACATTAGGCACCGGAGCAAAATTGATAGCCTGGGCATCTCTCAAATCTTGTACCTTTAACTAGAGAGCCTTGCAATTATCTGTAGTATGGCCAGGTGCGTTGGAGTGAAAAGCACATTTGGCGTTGACATCATAACCTCTAGGCAAATTATTGGGATCGATTGGTGGAGCCAGAGTTCTCAACGTAACCAGATTCATGTCAATCAGCTTGGGAAGTAATACTGAATAAGGCATTGGGATTGGCTCGATGACCCGGTCCGTCTGCCTTGGACGTTGTTGATAGTGTCTCTGCTGACCCGGATTACCTCCTTGTTGTTGATTGTTGTACCTGGGTTGTTGTTGCGGATGGTATTGCGGTTGAGGAACAGGTGTTGGAATAGTGACTGCGGCCACTTGATCTTGATAATAATTAGGGCGTCCTTTACTCCTGCCTTTGCCGGCATACACAACGCTTGTCTCGCCTTCTTTTCTTCGCTGACTGTTACCAGCAAACGGTCTCTTGGGACCTGATGAGTTGGAAGCACTATTGTCTTGAATTCGGCCCATCTTCAACAGACTCTCGATTCTTTCTCCAGCAATTACTATCTCTGCAAAGCTGATTGACGGGCAAGCAGCCAATCTCTCAATATAATTGCCTTGAAGAGTGTTCATGAACATGTCCGCCATCTCCCTTTCGGACATAGGGGGTTGGACGGACGCAGCAATCTGTCTCCAATGCTGAGCATATTCTCTAAAGGTCTCCTTGGCAGCCTGGGACATACCTTGCAACAAGATCCGATTTGGAGCCATGTCCAAGATGTATTGATATTGCTTGACAAGAGCCTCTGCCAAGTCTTTCCAGCTCTTGATGGTAGTACGAGACAAATGAGAATACCATTCACGAGAAGCTCCAGTTAGACTGTCTTCAAAATAGTACATCCATAGCTTTTCATCTTCCGTGTGAGCTCCCAACCTTCCCAGATAAGATTGGAGATGAGTGCGTGGGCAAGAAGCCCCGTTGTATTTCTCAAAAGTAGGGGGTTTGAACTTGTGAGGAATCCTTACTCCCTGAACCAGACCAAGATTTGTGACATCAAAGCCTAAGGAATTTTGAGACTCCAAAGATTTGAGCTTCTCAGCAAGCTCATCCATACGGCGAGTGGTCTCGAGGGCCTCGTCGTGCAAAGAAAATTGATCACACTGATAATCTTCAGTAACGGGGTGCCCGTTAATCCGAATTCCTTGATTCACATTGTACCTTCCGCCAATATCATTTCCAACATTCCCTGTGTTGCCAACATTACCCGGGTTTCCATCAGCATTTGCGTTACCCGCGTTACCAGTGTTCACAGGGTTATCAGCGTTCCCAGGGTTACCAGGGTTTCCCTCAGCATTTGGTATCTCCAAATCTGGATTGGGCCTCGGTTGCTCAACCAATTCCCTCAGCTTTTCTTGGCCTGCTGCCATACCAGTCATCAAGGTCATGAACTGATCCATCCTTTCACGCATATCAGCCAGCTCTTTCTGTACTTGGTCCATCGCTAGTTGTGGACGATTTTCCTTTGTCGGGTACCTGTGGACTCGCTTGGGACCAATAACTGCCTGATACAGGGAACAAACATTAGACACTGCGGTGACACCTGCAAAACAGACAAGGGTTAATATGCATGGTATGCGATGCACTGCTTGTTCAGTTTTAAGGCACCCCCGTTTTGAAAGGGAATACCCTGCAAATGAATAAGCATGAGATGTTGGATACAAATATGCAGATGATGTTATGCAATGCAAAGGCATGTCAATCAGAATTGCTGGATCCGCTTGAACATCAATCAGGTTGCACTGCCTGGAGAGAAATTAAGAGCACACCAAACAAAGGTCATGGGATGGGTCATGTTATCCTTAATATCAACCACCCATTTTGGTGGATTATGGTTTACACCTTATCAACACCCGAGTTTCATTGATATTAAGGATGCCTGATCGGATCAACCATGAATCAAGGGTTTGTCGCAAGTCACGAGCATGGAGTTTAGGTTAAGAACCACCCAAAAGGAGTGTACTAAGGTTTAAACCTGCCAAACATGTTCTACAAAAGGTTCCCATAGTCATGATCCCATCTTTCGGATATTATCGGAGGAACGACTACTCGTATTCCAACAATATTCTCAAGAGAGACTCTTATGAGTGTAGTATCGCGTAACAATCGTATCAAATCTTACACTTGAACGACTTTCGCACTACGTCCTACAAATAGGCCAAGATGGGTTTGGTAAACTAAGGTCCTTGGCTTCTTAGGTCTATATTGGATCAAGTAATGTCTAACCACAACTTACTTATGTGACATTATTGATCTCAACACGACCTCCACCAAGTGAATGGGCTTGCAAGTCAAATCACTAAGGAATACTCCACACAAGTTGACAGGACTATGTCATTCTCCTATCTTAAGTGCACTCGAGTTCGGGTATAGAACTCATCTCACAAAGATCACCAAGCAGCCATAGCCAGCTAACAGATACAACAATGATATGTAAACCATGCAATAAGGTAAAGCAGGTAAATAAATAACTGTACAAAAGCATGAACACCCAATAAACAAACAAACTACAAAAGCTAGGAGAGACTCGCTTAGGGAAGGTGGACCAGCAAGAGGTCGACTTCTTAGTCCCCAGCAGAGTCGCCAGCTGTCGCAACCTGAAAAATACAGTGCGAAAAAAAACAACCGGCGAAAGAAAAAGACAGAAGAGTCGCCACCGTGCGTTATTCATCCCAAAGGAGGGAAAGGAAACGCTCGAAGTAAACCTGAAAAAGGAAAGGACAAGACGGGGTCTCGCAACCAAATCTTGGGTTCGGGAGTCGGTTATGCGAAGGGAAGGTATTAGCACCCCTACGCATCCGTAGTACTCTACGGGATCCACTTTTGTAGTTTTCGTCTAAAGGGTGTGAGTTTATCTTGTGCTGTTTACCCAAAAAAAAGAGGGTTAAATGAAAATGACTCGCGCGGATGTCGCATCCACTGCATACGTATCTCATCTGAATATGAGAATCAGAGTCTTCGTAGCTCGGCTGACCTATGGGTTGGGGGATGTGTGCTCGCTAAGACATCGCGTCTTATGCCTACGTATCTCATCTGGCCTGAGAATCAGAGCAAAACGTAGTTCGGCTAACTACGGGGTTATGGATTGGGTTTTGGGCGAACAACGTTACTACGCAATCTACCGGATGCTCGACCTTTGGAGACTTACTCGCCTGTAGTAGAAGGAGTTAACGTGTTGCTTTGGGTTTTAGGGTTTGGGATGCTCAAGGGCAAAAAGGGTAGTCCTTGACGAAGGAACTGCGCTACCTGCAGGGATATGAATACAAAACACAAAACATGTATCTCAAAGTAAAATGCCACCAAGGGGCTCAAACGTTGCCTCCTATCGAGGTCTTCCAGCTAGGAAAGCAGTAAAATGCGGGAAAAATGTAAAAGTACCACACGGATAAAGATCCGAAGTAACAACAATTAGAGGAATGGGAAACCCTGAGATCCTTCCAAGCTAATGCCATCAAAGAAAAGTGAGTCAGTACAGGTAATCGGAATGAACCTCCAGGGGTTATCCCACAAATAAAGTGGGAAACCACGCGAGTTATCCCTGCAAAAGTCATGTGAGCCCTCACAAAAATTCAACAAAAGGGTTAGTGAAACATCATAAGCATTTTTTTCATGAATAACAGTATGGTTTCAGAAAACTCAAACCCTGTGGCATACATTTCAGAAATTAAACGGTTAAACATTCAAGGCATTGTTTATACATTCATATACATATTAAACCCATGGGCAAAGGTAATGGGAATAATGGCAAACCTGATTGGAGAGCTTGATTGAAATTGAGTTGCACCCGTGAGGTTTACAAAACAATCTTCAGGGTTTATGTGAGGCAGAGGTGATTCTGTGTAGTTGAGTTCCCTTCGGGGTTTGGAGGCTGCTCTGAACTCCGTTAGGTCTTCTCTCACTATCTTTTTCCTCAGGGTTTTGTTCCAAGGAAACCTCAGAGTATTTTGCTTCTCTTCAAAATCCCCCTTTGTTCTGTGTTCTCTCAAGTGAAGCCTTGGTATTTATAGACTGAATTTCATGGTTTTGTGGGCTCAAATGAGAGAGACCCAAGTCCAAAATTTTTTTTTATATTTTATTTATTTAATTAATTAAAATTTTTTATTATTATTATTATTTTTTTTTTTTTCGTTTTTTTTTTTTTCGTTTTTTTTTTCGTTTTTTTTTTTTTTTTTTTTTTTGGATCTAATTATGATTGAGATGATGAAATGCAATATGAAATGCTAAATGAATGCATGAATGAGGAGGGAAAATTTTGGGGTGTTACAGTCGGTAAACATCGAGTTCCTTCCCAGTCATCGGTAAATGTCTGGTCTTGTTTCACTTGCTCCTCCCCAGTGAAGTCGCCATCGGTAAATGGCCTCGCTTTCTTTGATATCAGTAAATATCAATTTGTTGTGAAGCCGCCATCGGTAAATGGCCTCGCTTTCTTTGATATCGGTAAATATCAAATTTGTTTTGAAGTCGCCATCGGTAAATGGCCTTGCTTTCTCTGATATCGGTAAATATCAAATTTTGTTTTGAAGCCGCCATCGGTAAATGGCCTCGCTTTCTCTGATATCGGTAAATATCAAGTCTGTTTTGACGCCGCCATCGGTAAATGGCCTCGCTTTCTCTGATATCGGTAAATATCAAGTCTGTTTTGACGCCGCCATCGGTAAATGGCCTCGTTTTCTTTGATATCGGTAAATATCAAATTTGCTTTGAAGCCGCCATCGGTAAATGGCCTCGCTTTCTCTGATATCGGTAAATATCAAATTTGTTTTGAAGCCGCCATCGGTAAATGGCCTCGCTTTCTTTGATATCGGTAAATATAAAATTTATTTTGAAGCCGCCATCGGTAAATGGCCTCGCTTTCCTCGCTTCGTCACCTACAGAGTGCAAATTCTTCGGTTCTTTTGGTATTCAATCCCTATTTACCTTGGAGGTCTGATAGCCGTTGCTTTCATTCGTTCAGGTTCACAGTTGATTGAATAGGGGCAGCTGTAGCACCTCAAATTTGCCCTCCTCATTCATGCATTCATTTTAGGTCATTTAACATTTCATATTGCATTTCATCATGTCAATCAGAATTAGCTCCAAGAGTTTATCTTCCAAGAAGCTTGGATATCATCCAAGTCAATTGGTTTCATTTTCAGAGGTTTTCTTTATAAGATCAAGCTTAACAGGCTCAGTATAGTTCAAAATTTAACTGTGAAATCGAAAGTCAACTGTTGGTCAATTGAAGGTGAAATGGCCAGGGAATGACTTGAGTTACTTCCAACATGTTCAAATGAGGCTTATTCATCATTCGACATATTACTCTTGAAGGAACAAAGGTCCAGCGCACAGGTTACAAATTTGGAAAGATGACTTGAACTGTCATGCTCGCTAGGCGAGTAGAATGGTTCGCCTAGAGAGCCACCAGAGTTTGAACTGTCATGCTCGCTAGGCGAGCAGATCCTTCGCTAGGCGAAGCCCACGCGTTTTAAAAATATAACAGAAAAATCTTGGACTTGGACCTCTCTCATTTGAGCCCACAAAGCCAAGAAAATCAGGTTATAAATTCAGTGAAAAAAACCCTAGAGGGAAAAAAAACTAATCTGCAGCAGCCTCCAGACACTGAAGAAAAAAATTCACTCGGACTCTGAGACCTTTCACTCTTACTCACACACTTTTTCACTTCGATCTCATATAAACCCTAAGATTGTTCTGCAAACCCAACGGTGCAATTCAATTTCAACCGATCTCGTCAATCAGGGTTTGGGGTTACTGAAATCAGACAGCTATATCAGAGAAGAACCCAGAACCCGCAGGCATTCGCTAGCCCATCGCTAGGCGAGCCTGCAGCGAAGCTTCTCTAAGCCTTCGCTAAGCGAGACAGTAGCGATCGCGACTGTAGCTGTTTTTTCTGTTTGCTCTCCAATCTGTTTTGTGTTTGCTATGACATGCTTTCTCTTACGTCCGGGCGCATGTTTTAGTATGTATGTCATGTATTGATGTGCGGATCCTTGCCCCCTGATTTTGAGTTTTGATACCCTTTTGATGCATTTGTTTGACAAGAGGTTTAGGCCTCCTGTCCTTGGGTGTTTTTTGTGAACTTTTGTGAACGTTAATGGCATGATTCATGTGATTGCTATGATTCTTCTGTTTGGTGCAACTCTTGATTTGCACCCGATCTTGTCATTCTGACTTGTTTGTTGAGTTTTTGTGAGGGCTCACATGACTCTTGAAGAGATAGCTTGCTTGGTATTCCACTTTATTTGTGGGATACCAATTGGAGATTTATTCCTAGTACTTTGCTGACTTGCTTTCTTTGATGGTGCTAGCCTGAGAGATCTCCGGGTTTCTTATTTCTTTAGTTGTTGTTACTTCGGATCTTTATCCGTGGGGTAGATCTTTTGATCCCTTTTACATCTTTCCCGCATTTTACCGCTTTCTTAGCTGGAAGACCTCAATAGGAGGCAGTGTTTCTTTTGTTTGTTTACTTTTGTGCCCAAAGACCTCCGAGAAGAGGCACCAGTGCTAAAGACCTCCACGAAAAGGCAATTGACGGATAAAAGGGATTAGTAGTCAATCCCCTGTTATTCATTGTGTCGTTCTTTATGCTCACACTACGTGTCGATGCTTCAGAACAAAAGCCCAAGATCTTTTGTCTGGTCGGTCAGTGGAGAGGGTTTCACCTTTCTGAATCCCCACTTTTTGTCATGAGCTCGCCCTGTCCAGGGTTAAGAGCTATGAGGTCTTATCCTCATTACCCTTTTGATCTGCTCACCCTGACGTTCAATGTCAGTGGTTAAGAGACCGTTTGATTACCCTTCCATGGCTTGTTTGTCGAGGTCGATATGACCCCTCTTGACTAAAGCCTCACCCATGTATGTTTGAGCCCCCTTGTTGGCGTGTTTACTTTATGCATGTTTGTTTTGTATGGTGTGATCGTCTCCTCACAGGATTTCTAGGCTTCGTATAGTCTCTCGTTTGCATGTCAATTAAGGTAGCACGGTTCCTTCGTCTAGGACTTCCTTTTTTTGCATGGGCATCCCTAAAACACAAACAAACTCATAGATTTTTCTTCTCCTAAGAACACGTTTACTCCTTCTACTACAGGCGAGTAAGTCTCAAAAGGTCGAGCATCCGGTAGATTGCGTAGTAACGTCGTTCGTCCAAAACAAACCCGTAGATTAGCCGAACTACGACTTGCTTTGATTCTCATTCCAGATGAGATACGTAGGCATAAGACGCGACGTCTTATCGAGCACACTCCTCTTTAACCCATAGGTAGCCGAGCTACGAAGACTCTGATTCTCATATTCAGATGAGATATGTATGCAGTGGATGCGACATCCGTGCGAGTCATTTTCTTTTAACCCCTCTTTTAGTAAATAGTACACTAGATAAACCCACACCCTTTAGACAAGAACAACAAGAGTGGATCCCGTAGAGTACTACGGATGCGTAGGGGTGCTAATACCTTCCCTTCGCATAATCGACTCCCGAACCCAAGATTTGGTTGCGAGACCTTGTCTTTTCCGTTCCTTTTTCCAGGTTTACCTCGAGCGTTTCCTTTCCCTCCTTTGGGATAAATAACGCGCGGTGGCGACTCTTCTGTCATTCCTTTTTCGCCGGTTGTTTTTTTCGCAGGTTACGACAGCTTGTCCTCGAGAAGACTCATATGGAGGCTTCTTTTGAGACTGAGATCCGACGCATTCGAAGGAAGTACGCGCCTACGGCCAGATCTTCTGATGTTGTTATTAGGGATCCTTAGGATGACTAGTCTCCTTTTCTCTTGTATTATCATTTGGTTTCTGAAATTATACTCAGTGTAATCCTTCCAATTATATAAATAAAAGAGATTTTTTGGTCAATCAAATTGTTATAATTTTTATTATATATTTTGCAAATAATATAGTAAGTTCCCTGAAAATAAAAACAATCAAGCATTGCATTTCATGCATCATTTTCATAAGCAAGTTTCGTTTTCGCCAGATGTCTCATTGGTATTTCTTTTGTGCTTCAACCAAGCTGACTCATCGATATAATACCCGTGCCAACCACTCAAGTATTATGGAACATCTAGAGCAAGAGAACAAAGATTTGAAGGACGAGACTGCTCATCTGACTACCATGATAGAGTCAGTGCTAGCCGCCCAGAGCCAGTCTTCTCCAATACCTGCAACTCCTCCTCCTCAGAGGACTGTTATTTCCGAGGTTGCTACCTCTACCATCCCTGCCACTGCTGCTCACTTTGCGCCTAACATGCCTGTCGGATTCCCGTAGGGAATTCCGCCTAATTTCGTGCCTAAAGGATTCGCGCCTACATTCGCTTCCATGCCGACATCTAGACCGGTCATGCCTGTGCCTCCACCTGTTGTGCATACTCTACCCCGTGTTGAAGACACCATCTATCACTCTGAGCCGTCTGAGGGCCCTGATGTGTATGAAAATATAGATGAGATGAAAGATCAATTCCTTGAGATACGAAAGGAGTTGAAGACTTTGAGGGGTAAAGATCGGTTTGGTAAGAGTGTTGTGGAGCTTTGTTTGGTTCCAAATGTTAAAATCCCGGTGAAGTTCAAAGTGCCCGACTTTGAAAAGTACAAAGGGAATACCTGTCCACTCAGTCATCTTGTGATGTACGCTAGAAAGATGTCTATGCAAACTGATAATGATCAGTTATTGATCCATTATTTTCAAGACAGTCTGACCGGTGCCGCTCTGAGGTGGTACATGGGTTTGGATAGTGCGAGTGTCCGCACGTTCAACGATTTGGGTGAAGCCTTTGTGAAGCAGTACAAATGCAATGTTGATATGGCACCAGATAGAGATCAATTAAGGTAATTGTCTCAGAAGGATAAAGAGACGTTTAAGGAGTATGCTCAGAGATGGAGAGAGTTTGCCGCTCAGATTACCCCTCCTTTGGAAGAGAAGGAGATGACCAAGATTTTTCTCAAGACCCTGAGCTCATTTATAAGCGGATGATTGCCAGTGCCCTCAGTGATTTTACCAAGATGGTAAACATGGGTATGAGGCTAGAAGAAGGTGTCTGGGAGGGACGGTTATCTAAGGAGGAAGCATCATCCATCAAGAGGTATGGTAATAGCTTTGGTAAGAAGAAGGAAGCAGAGACTAATGCAGTGTCCGTTGGGAGGAAAAGAAGGCCTCATGTAAGAAGAAATCAACCACCCCATCAACACCATCATCAAGTATCATTTGTGATCCCAATATTTTCTAACAATCAGACAACACCAATTCAACGACAACAACGTCAACAACAATAGACACAACAACGAACAAACGCCTACAATAACAACAATACCAACAATCATCAACAACAACAAAACTTTGAGAGGAAGAAGGTCTCTTTCGACCCGATTCCTATGACATACGCAGAATTGTACCCGTCATTGGTTCTCAAGAACCTGTTGCAAACCAAGAAACCCACCTCAAATCCCTGAACCACTTCCATGGTGGTATAAACCGGAACTTCGTTGTGATTTTCACCAAGGAGCTCTCGGTCATGATATCGAGAATTGCTACCCTCTGAAATATGAAGTCTAGAAGCTGGTTAAAAGTGGGATGGTGTCCTTTAAGGACTGCGCGCCAAATGTCAAATCTAATTCATTACCTGCCCATGGGAATCCATCTGTTAATATGGTGGACGACTTTCCTGGAGAGTTCAAGGTATTTAATGTCCGCTTTATTAGAAGGTCCTTGATGACGATGCACAAGGATATCTGTTTGGTAAGCGATTGTGAGCATGACCATGATGGTTGTGCAATTTCCAGTGTCAATCCCAGAGGTTGCATGGTTGTGAAGAGAGACATCGAAAGGTTGATGGATGAAGGTTTGATTCAGATTTTACAGTCCCGTCATATAGATGTCGATGTGAATGTTATAGTCCCAATATTCAAAACTCCTGAAAGAGTAGTGATCCAGTACGACAACAACAACAACAGTAACAACATCAGCAACAAATCGGTATCGCCGTTGGTTATACGGTTAGCGGGCCCCGTCCCATATGCATCCGATAAGGCCATCCCATATCAGCACAATGCTACCATGCTAGAGAATGGTCAAGAGGTTCCTTTACCTACAACCAGTTCTGTTGTAAGCATAGGTGATATTACTAAGGTGACCCGCAGTGGTCGAGTTTTTGGGCCGGTGTTCCCAAAAAATATGGAGGATATATTTGTTAGTAAGAAGGTTGATGCGCCTGTAGTAGATTCTGCTAGTGTTCCAAAGTGTCAGTCTGGTGAATCCAGCAGTTTAAAGCATAGCAATGACAATGAGGTGCTTCGTATGATAAAAAAGAGTGAGTTCAATATGGTGGAGCAGTTGCTCCAAACTCACTCCAAGATTTTAGTGTTGTCTCTGCTTATGAATTCTGAGGCGCACAGAGGAGCACTACATAAAGTTCTAGAGCAAGCTTATGTGGAACATGATGTTACAGTGGATCAGTTTGATCATATCGTAGCTAACACCACTCTTGCAACAATCTCAATTTCTGTGATGAAGAACTCCCCGAGGAGGGTAGAAATCATAACTTGGCTTTACACATTTCGATGAATTGTAAAGATGACGCTCTGTCGAATGTGCTGGTAGACACCGGCTCTTCATTGAATGTGCTTCCGAAGTCAAATCTGTCAAAGTTGTCATACCAAGGTGCTCCTATGAGATATAGTGGTGTGATCGTCAAGGCTTTTGACGCTTCTCGCAAGACTGTGATCGACGAAGTGGACCTTCCAGTAAAGATAGGTCTGAGTGACTTCAAAATTACTTTTCAAGTAATGGATATCCACTCGGCCTATAGCTGTTTGTCAGGAAGGCCATGGATTCACAAGGTAGGAGTCGTTACTTCAATGTTGCATCAGAAGTTAAAATTTGTTAAGAATGGAAAGCTTGTTATTGTTGGTGGGAAGAAGGCTTTGTTGGTAAGCCACCTGTCATATTTCTCTTATGTAGAAGCTGCGGATGAGATTGGAACTCAGTTCCAAGCTTTGTCTATTACTGAGGAAAAGAGAGTTGGGGAACCTATGTCCTCATTTAAGGATGCACAGAAAATTATAGAAGATGGTCAATCTAATCAGTGGGGACAGATAATAGAGGTCTTCGATAACAAGAGCAGAGCCGGTTTGGGTTTTCAACAAGGTTCATCAGTGGTTAGAGTTGAAGATGCGCGACCCAGTTTCCGTAGCGGAGGGTTCATTCATGGTAATGAACAACACTTAGCTGCTGTGATTGAGGGTGATGAAGAGGAAGACTGCACCAATTTTGTGACGCATAGAAAAGCTTGCAACAATTGGATTGTTGTTAATATTCCTGTTATTATGCATCGATCTAAGTAATTGCTTTTATTTGTTTTTGAAAATCCTTCTCCTATGCCTAAGGGAGAAGTGAACATTGTTAGGCATCTCAAATTTGATCATCACTAAAATAAAATTCTATTCATCCACATCTATGACGTTTTTTTTACTTTTTGCTTTATTCTGAAAATGGTAATCACAAAAAACATAAATAAATAAAATTGTCCATCTACATAATATTTGGTCATAATTCAATTCTCTAAAATCAAAATATCAAATCATTATGCAGGTTGGTTCCTAACCCCATTGAATACAATGATCCTTCTCCTTCTCCAAATTTTGAATTCCCTGTGTTTGAGGCCGAGGAGGAAAGTGATGAAGAAGTAAGCGATGAATTGTCTCATCTTCTGAAGCATGAAGGAAAAGCCATTCAGCCATTCGAAGAGCAGATTGAGTTAGTCAACTTGGGTTCCGAGGATGATGTGAAGGAAGTCAAGATAGGGTCTCGACTATGTCCTGAAGTGAAGAAGGGGTTGATTGATCTTCTCCGAGAATCTTCATATGTGTTTGCTTGGTCCTATCAAGACATGCCTGGGTTGGATTTTGAGATTGTGGAGCATAGATTGTCGTTGAAACCAGAATGCCCGCCAGTCAAGCAGAAGTTGAGGAGGACTCATCCTGATATGGCAGTGAAGATTAAAGAAGAAGTGCAGAAATAGATTGATGCCGACTTCCTTGTTACTGCCAAGTATCCACTGTGGGTGGCCAATATTGTGCTTGTTCCAAAGAAGGATGGAAAAGTCCGTATGTGTGTTGATTATAGAGATTTAAATAAAGCCAGTCCGAATGATGATTTCCCTCTACCACACATTGATATGTTGGTAGACAATACAGCTAAATTCAAAGTCTTTTCATTTATAGACGGATTTTCCGGATATAATCAGATCAAGATGGCACCTGAAGATATGGAGAAGACCATATTCATTACACTTTGGGTAACATTGTATTATAGAGTGATTCCTTTTGGTTTAAAGAATGCTGGTGCAACTTACCAAAGAGAAATGATTACTCTTTTTCATTATATGATGCACAAAGAGATCGAAATCTATGTTGATGATATGATTGCTAAATCGAGTGATGAAGAAGAACATGTTGAGCATTTTTTGAAGCTTTTCCAGCGTTTGAGGAAGTATAAACTCTGCTTGAATCACAATAAGTGTACATTTGGTGTTCGTTCTGGTAAGTTGTTGGGCTTTATTGTCAGTGAGAAAGGTATTGAAGTTGATCCTGCCAAGGTCAAAGCAATACAAGAGATGCCTGCGCCCAAAACTGAGAAGCAAGTTAGAGGTTTTCTCGACCGCTTGAATTATATCTCAAGATTCATTTCACACATGAATGCCACGTGTGCGCCTATATTCAAGCTTCTTCGGAAAGATCAATCTTGTGATTGGACCGAAGATTGCCAGAAAGCTTTTGACAATATCAAGGAATATCTACTCGAGCCTCCGATTCTGTCTCCACCTGTTGAAGGAAGACCATTAATCATGTATTTGACTGTGCTTGAAGAGAGTATGGGTTGTGTTCTTGGTCAGAAAGATGAAACTGGAAAGAAAGAATATGCGATTTACTACCTCAGTAAGAAGTTCACCGATTGTGAGACTCGGTATTCTATGCTTGAGAAGACTTGTTGCGCATTGGCTTGGGCTGCTAAGCGTCTGCGTCAATACATGTTGAATCATACCACTTGGTTGATATCCAAAATGGATCCAATCAAGTACATTTTTGAGAAACCTGCTTTAACTGGGAGGATTTCCCGTTGGCAGATGTTGTTATCAGAGTATGATATTGAGTACCGATCTTAGAAAGCGATCAAGGGTAGTGTCTTGGCTGACTATTTGGCTTACCAACTGATAGAAGATTACCAGTCAGTACAATATGATTTTCCTAATGAAGAGATATTGTACCTGAAAATGAAAGCTTGTGATGAATCATTGCTTGAGGAAGGGCCAGAGCCTGGTTCCAGTTGGGGTATGATATTTGATGGAGCTGTTAATCAGTATGATAATGGCATTGGGGCAGTAATCATTACTCCTCAGGGAACTCTTTTTCCATTTACAACTAGATTGACTTTCAAGTGTACAAATAATATGGCAGAATATGAAGCTTGCATTATGGAGCTTGAAGAGGCCATTGATCTCAGAATCAAATATTTGGATGTCTACGGAGATTCAGCTTTGGTTGTGAATCAGATCAAAGGTGAATGGGAGATGAATCATCCCGGTTTGGTACCATATAGAGATTATGCGAGGAGGATTTCAACTTTCTTTACAAAAGTTGAGTTTCATCATATCCCTCGAGATGAAAACCGGATGGCAGATGCTCTTGCAACGTTGGCTTCAATGATTGTAGTAAAGTATTGGAATGAGGTTCCCAATTTGATTGTGATGCGTCTTGATAGGCCAGCTCATGTATTTTTTGTTGAAGAGGTCAAAGATGAGAAGCTGTGTTATTTTGATATCAAATGTTTCCTTCAAAACCAGATTTACCCGTATGAGGCATCTTTGAACGATAAGAAGACTTTGAGAAGATTAGCCGACAATTTCTACCTGAATGGTGATGTTTTGTACCAGAGAAACTTTGATATGGTTTTGCTCAAATGCATGGATAGACACGAAGCAGACCTATTGATGACTGAAGTCCATGAAGGTTACTTTGGTACTTATTCCAATGGACATGCAATTGCGAAGAAGATGTTGCGAGTAGGTTACTATTGGCTGACAATGGAATCTGACTATTGCAAGTTTGTGAAGAAATGCCACAAGTGTCAAATTTATGCAGATAAGATTCATGTCCCTCTAACACTATTGAATGTCATTTCCTCCTCGTGGCCCTTCTCCGTGTGGGGAATTGATATGATTGGTATGATTGAGCCCAAAGCGTCGAACGAACATCGTTTCATTTTTGTGGCTATTGACTACTTCACAAATTGGGTTGAAGCGGCATCGTATGCAAATGTAACAAAGCAAGTTGTTGTGAGGTTTACCAAGAATCAGATTATATGCCGATTTGGTGTGCCAAGTAAGATCCTTACTGATAATGGATCGAACTTGAATAACAATATGGTGGAAGCTCTTTGCAAAGACTTCAAGATTGCACACCATAATTCTTCTCCCTACAAACCTAAGATGAATGGGGGATGTTGAAGCTACAAATAAGAACATCATGAAGATTATTAAGAAGATGGTTGTAACGTATAAGGATTGGCATGAGATGCTCCCATTTGCTTTGCACGGGTATCGTACATCCATCAGCACTTCAACAAGGGCAACCCATTTCTCTCTTGTATATAGTATGGAAGCTGTGCTCCCCGTAGAGGTTGAGATCCCATCATTGTGTGTTTTGGTAGAAGCCAAGTTAACTGAGGCTGAATGGTGTCAGACCAGGTATGATCAGATAAATTTGATTGAAGAGAAGAGGTTAACTTCCATGTGTCATGGTCAGTTATATCAGCAAAGAATGAAGAAAGCTTTTGATAAGAAGGCCAGACCTTGCATGTTTAGAGAAGGTGACCTTGTGCTCAAGAAAATTCTGTCTTTCAAACCAAATGCTAGGGGCAAGTGGACTCCTAATTATGAAGGCTCGTATGTTGTTAAGAGAGCCTTATCAGGCAATGCTTTGATTCTTGCAACTATGGATGGTGAAGAGTTCACTCGTCCTGTAAACGCAGATGCAGTCAAGAAATACTTCGCCTAAAAAGAAAAGAACAACTCGCTAAGTTGAAAACCCGAAAGTATGGCTTAGGCAAAAAGGAGCGTCTCGGTGGATTGAAAACCCGAAAGGGCGATCCAGGAAAAAATTAGAAACATAATAGAGAAGAATTATCCCGATAAATTGAGTACCCCACCTTGGGGTAATTTATGCAAAAATTAAGGATTATGGCAAGTAACTGCAGCTTGCTGATCTTCAGTTTTGAAGACATTCTTGAGCAAGTCAGTCAATTCTGATTCATGATCTCCAGCCGTCGCCAAGAGCATAGTGGACATCAAAAGTTAGTAGAAGGATTAGTGATCATTGTATTCAATGTAACCCTTTTCCATGTAAATTACCAGTTTTTCAACTTTTGTAAAGATCCATGGAGTCTTGTCATTTACAAACTACCATTCTATTAAATAAAGTTGAGTTTTTTATCCAATTGTTTCTACTCTTATTTAATCCAGCCAAATAGTTTTAAATTTTATTATGAACATTTTTGAAATTAAAATTTTAATTAAAACCATGTTTTCTGAAACATATCAAAGCATTAACTTTAAGCAATCAATTTCATTTAAAAATAATATCAACAGTGGTCTAAAAGCAGTAAGCCCTAAGTATGAAGCATTATTGGTTTTCCCCAAGTAGTAGGCATGATTCCTCTTTCATCCCCGGTAACATATTCAACACCTGGTATTTGTTGATTTCCCCAACTGTTAATTCATCATTTCCCCAACTGAGTAGGGGCATTTCGTTGTAGCAGTTTACATTAGTTCCGGCAGAAATTTGGTTTCCCCGCAAGTCGCCATCAGATTTGCTCCCAGCCAGAGTTTCCTCCTGGTTTCCGAGCAGCTGTTTGTGTTTGTTCCCCTGCAGGGTTGTCTCCCATTTGATATGGTGTTGACCTAAAATTCCCCGCAGAATTGGTAGCAGTATCCTCAGCAGATCTCCTCTTTTCTTCCCCATCTAGGGTCAGGCCTTTGAGTTGATGATCTTTTCTCCAACAGTGTTTCCCTCTTTGGTGGATTGGCTAGGATTTGTATCGATCATTCAAATCAGAGACATTTTGTATCCTTTGTGATCGTTTTGTCAGCATAATCATCATATATATACATATACATATATACTCATATAACTTCGTTGTTACACTTTGTGGTTCATTCTTGTGATTTTGTTCTCTTTTATGGTGGTACTTTATCCCCATACATGTCTGGTGTGTCTGTCTTCCTTCAATTGTAGAGTGTCATCCCCCTAAACAGAAAGACTTTAACCTTTCTCCTTTCCCCACCGAGTTATTTTCTCGTGGATAATTATTATTTCAGCTTCCTCTCCAGTTGATTATCTGGAAGGAACCACTCCCATTGAGCTATATCCTCATTGGGTTGAGTCTTGATTGACCGTTTCTTTCTAGATCTTACCTAGATAGATATTTTTGGTCCCATAAGAGTCTATTACCCAGTAACTGGTAGTATTCTTCTTAGTTTGCAGTTTGTTACTTCTCGCGCAATACCCGGCAAAAGTAACCACTTTTCTCCCCAGCGGATTCGTTTTCACGTCTCCCCAGGAAGTATATCCTTGATATACTCATCCTAACTGATGACATATATTTTCTTCCCCTGCTTTGAGTCTATCCTTGATATGTTCATCCTAACCGGTGACGAATATTCTCTTTGATGTTATTTTACCCAGTAAAAAGGTAGTTGTAATCCCTATTTGTTTCCCAAAGAGTTAATCCTTGATATGTTCATCCTAACCGATGACATGTTTCCTTCTCTTTGCGGTCTTCTGCCCAGTAACTGGTAGTTGTAAATTCTACTTTTGCTCCTCTTGTAGAGTTTATCCTTGATATGTTCACTTTAACCAATGATGGATATTCTCTTTGCGGTTTTCTATTCAGTAACTGATAGATGTAATCCCTATTTTTCCCCTCGGAGTCTATCCTTGATATGTTCATCCTAACCGATGACAGATATCCTCTTTGATGGTATTGTATCCAGCATTCAATAGATGTAATTCCTACTTTTTGTTCGGGCGGTTTATCCTTGATATGTTTATCCTAACCGATGACAGATATCCTCCTTAACATCTCCAGAAAGTGTATCCTTGATATGTTCATCTTAGCCGATGACAGACTTTCTTTCCGCTGAGTCTATCCTTGATATGTTCACTTTAAACAGTGACGAATATTCTCTTCTTTTTGGTCTTCTTCCCAGTAACCGGTAGTTGTAAATCCTATTTTTCAACTTTTCCCCAGCAATTCTATTCTTACCCAGTAGCCGGTAATGAATACACCTCTCGCTGGTCCTCGGCGAGTCATCCTTGATATGTTTACCCTAATCGGTAACGGATGTCCTCCCGGTCAGAATTTTATTATCTTCGTACCCAGTTACTGGTAGTGGATAATATATTTCTGCTCCTCTTATGTTGAAGATTGTTTCTTCCCCAGTTGAGTTGAGTGCGTATTTCCTTCGCTATTCCTGCTTGGTTCAAGTATTTCAGCTTTGTTCTGATTTATCTGTTTCCCCTACATATTTTCCTTTTCTCCCCGGCTGAGTCTTTCCATTTTCATGGAATCCCTCGTATCCCCCAGCAGTTTTAAGTCGTAGGCTAGCCTACGCATAACCCTTCATCCCCCAGATTCTCTGTCTCCCCAGTGAGTTTTCCTTACGAAATGCATTAAGCTCCTGCGGACTTTCGGTCTCTCTGAATTCTTTTTCTTTGTGGAAATATTCCCCATATAGAGTTTATTTTAACATTCATATCATATGCATCATGAGGTCTCTTAGGGACCAAAATTTATTTCAATATGTTGTTATTTAAGCCCATTCTACTGAGTCGATATGAAGATTTTAACCTTCGCCTCCTCAGTTAGAATGTCCTTAAATAGGGGCAGCTGCAAGACCCCAATTTTGACCCTAAGTTCCCTCATGCTATCTCATCATATGCATTAACACTGGGATCATACCTTGGCATCCTCCTTACACCTCATCCATTGGGTTTGTCTTGGGAGAGATCACCAAGCACTATGTGATTGTATCATACTTTGTATTTTATCATTCACTAACCAAAATACCAAAGATATGTCTTTGCATTTGTCTAACTCTTTTGTAGGTAGGGCACAAGATCACCTTTTATTCATCAAGTTCATATATAGGGTTAAGACCATCAATACAAGGAGCTCAATCAAGAAATGATCTACAATGGCTCTAGGCATCATATATGAGTCCCCATGAGCTTCACATGGTATTATGATCAATAATCCTTCAAGAGTTTGGAATTGGTTTGCCTTGGAAACCCTAGTTCATTTGGGTATTTTAGGTAACTTCTTCAACAAGCTTCTTCAACAATTGATCAAATATTTAAAGGGACACCTCAAATTTCATTATCTTATGCATATATGATATCCCATGAGTCCCAAAAGTTAAGAGAATTCCAAGTTAGCAAGTTGGTTGATGGTGGTTGACTAGAGGAATATCATCTAATAAAAACTGGGGTCCCCTAGAAACTATCTCCTACAATTTTTATCATATGAAAATTATTCAAAGATAAACGTTACTCTAAATTACATTCCAAACAACTTTCATGTTGAGGTCTAGAGCTAGTTTTGCTTGGAATGTCATTTTTTATGTTGAAATATTATAGGTCATTTTGTCTAAACCCTAATTTGGAGGTCAACTTCCCAAGGCCATAACTTGCTCAATTTTTAGGAGATGAAAGATTTACAAGATTCATAATCATATTCAAGGTGTCTAATTCAATGTTGATGTTTGGAGGAAGATCTAATTCAACTTTTATGAGCATGTGATGTGAGGATACATTATAGGTCATTTTGGACCAATACCATTGAACAAGTGATTTTCCTCAACTTCAAAAATGCATAACTAATTCATCCTAAACCCAAATGAGGTCAAATTGGTAACCATTTTGATAGATTTTGAAATATCTACAACTTTCATGAAGACGCGTTTCTCATTTGAAGCTCACATAAAAAGTTAGTCAAGACGGAATAAGTGAACATATGGCTTGACACTTAGAAATTTTTTTGATATGTTAAAATTTCCAAACTTCCACCTCAAAATTCATCATGATACCAACTTCAAATGGGAAAGTGTTCAACATAAGAGTTGTTCCTCTTGATCTAACCTTTCCAAAGAGTCCAATTTCATCCATTTTGGACAAGGTTTGAGTGGTCCACGTATGGCTTGAACAGGGCATCATCATTTGGTAAGGATCAAACTTCAAACAACTCCACACATTTGTCTTGCATTCCAATTCACTTTCAGACTCAATTACACTTGATTATGGACTTAATTGAGTGGCTTCATGGGTTTGTACACGCCCATGCAAGCATGCATCATCCATTGCTAAATTTGGAATTTCAAATTCAAGGTGCAAATATCATGAGCTGCAACTATAAATAAAAGCCTCTAGTATTAGAACTAAGGACCCTTGTGCGCCAACTTTGATCCAAGATCTTAAACCCTCACATTTGAAAGGAGAAACCTGAGAATTTTCTGTTGAAAATTGAGTTTGAATCTCACTGTTTGGAAATTCAAAACTCTAGGGATCCAAAGTTTTTGTTCAATTCTAAACCACTTTTGCAAGCTTCCTGAGTGAGATCAAGCAAGAATCAAAGAAGGAGAGATCGAGTTCTGCACAACATTGAAGGTATTTTCTTCTCTTCGATTCTCTCTCAATTCTCATCAAAACTCTTAGATCATTGGTTGTCTAAAGTCCTACCAATGTAGGCAAGAAGATTGAGCTGCTTTAAGGTCAAATCGAAGCAACTCAGTTCATGTACCTCAAATTTCAACTCCATGTATCTCTCAATATACTTGGAGTTAGGATGAATTGAGGTCAGATTCGTGATCAGTGCCATTTTTACTTTAAAATCATGTCCTTCTTTTTCATTTTTAGGATGGTGATGAGTGAACCAGTCCGACCAGGGTCGCCTGAGAAGGTGACCGACGTTTTCCTCCGGTGATGCGCTGGAACGGTTCAGAGCCACATGATCATCTCAATTTGTTTTAATCACGAGCGTTAGTTTTAAATACCATTGGTGTAGCACGCTGACTCGTGTGCATGGTGGAATGCGCCTTCGGATCCACTTGATCTGCCACCTCAACTAATGAGGAAGATCAAGTGGTCCACGTTTTTTCCGAATATTTGAATTTCATTTTATTTTATTTATTTTCATTAATTCATATTAATTTTAATATTGACCCAAAAAATATGAGAGTTTCACAAAAAATTTTTAAATAAAATCCTCTTTCATTTTCTGAATTAAAATTATTTTTTGGATCATTATTAATATTTTTCATGATTTAATTGATTTTGTGAATATTTTTAATTATTTAAAAATACTTTTAAGTTTCCAAAATTTTTGAATTTTTTCTCCAAGGTCCTTTGACCTTGTTTGACCTATGATGAATCTCATGGCCATTTCTTTGGTGTTTTGATGAGATTTTAGGAAATTTACCAACCATAATTTAATTTAATGCATATTTTTTATTATTTTTAATTTTTTAAATGCCAAATTAATTGTTTAGAGCCATTTTAACTGACTTTGTGAGTTTGACTTGTGTTGTTGGGCCTTGGTCAAATTTGATTTGACTTTGTTAGGTTAAGATCATTGGATTTAGGGGATTGATGGAATATACATTCCATCTCCCAAAATGAATGAATGATCTTAATTTGGTAAAAGTCCTCCTTTGACCAATTTGTGTTGAATCCATTCCCCTTCCCTCTTCATCTCATTCCCCTTCTTTATTCATTCATGTCATGGACCTATGATATCTCTGTATCCTAAGGCTCGTTGATTGCAAAATTAAGATGAGTATGGATGAGATTAGGTCCACCTCTTTGCATATTCTTTTTTGTGTGTGGTATGTTTCATGAGCATAATCCATTATACTATGTCTCTAACATGCATTAACACCAAAATTCTATTGCCCAGACTCAAATAATTGTGACTTCTACATAAGTCCAATTACGATTGCTTAACATGGCGCTAAATTTGTGAAACAAAAGGCATAGCATTCTAGTTAGTGAAATTGTAAGTCTCCCCTCTTTCATGGTATTGTGTGGAAACTTAGCCTTTTTTCCTTCCTTTGGAAGATGTCTTGGTTCAAGGATCCATGCTTGTGATAAGTGGGTTGAGTGTTCTCCAAAGAATGACTTAAACAAAACAAAGCAAAAGCAATACCAACTTCTAATAAACTAACAACTAACATTTAATTTCAATTAATTTACTTTTATGCACTTTAATTTTTAAGTTTTTATTTCATTTGCCATTATTCATACCATTCAACTTGTTTATTTTAATGCCATTTTCACTTTGCCCACTTGGGCCATATTTTGTGATACATTGTGTTTGTATATACTTGTTTGTTCGTTTGGTCTTTTGACCTTAATGTACATAATAAGAACAAAAACCTTAAAAAAATATCTTGTGTGGACTGTTGGTTTGATCTGAGACTATTGGACTTAGAATTTAGGCAACACTCCATATGCAAAGGACTTGGACAATGCCAACTTTCATGAAACCAAGTTGCTTGTGAAGTGAATATTCCTCTGATATAATATTGAAGATCCATTTGAGTTCATCTGCAACATGATCATATTGAAGCTGTTATTTTGAACATGTGTCTTATGCCATCTTTGGAGTCATCTGATACATAGGAAATTTTGGAAGAAGATCATGGAGTTGCTAAGCTTGGATATGGATATACTTATTTGATGCCTTGATATTCATCTTTCTATTTGTGTATTAATATTGCTTGATTCTAAAGTCCAAGGGAATTTTAGGTTTCTATATGATATTCTTGTCTATTGGATTGCAGTTCATTGGTCAGATCTTTTCAACTCTTAACTTTTAAATTTGTGCTTAGGATTAGTCTCTTCATCTCCTCCCCACTTATTTAATTTCAAATCTCTCACTCCTTTTATAATCTTCTTTGCTTGTGTTTTTTTTAAACTTTGACCATATTGTAAATTAGAAACTTTGGCCTTATGCCATTGCATTTTCAAAACTCTTCTCTTAATCAAGTTTGTAAATAAACTTAACTATACTTGACTTAAAATTTCAAAAGACAAAAAGAACTAACACTCATTCAAACCATATTTAGGTCTCTTATGCCTTTGTTAAACTTAAAATTTTGTTAAAAGCAATGCACTCACTTTGAAATTGATACCACGAACTACGAGGTTTTGATCCCTCATTTTTATGTTGGTACGTAGGCACAAGTCCGAAGGTCTTGTCAAACACAAAAATATAATTAATGAATTCTTTTCTCATCCCTCTACTCCATTTTATTGCAAACATCATTTGTACAAAAACACATATGCACACAAAAAAGGGCTCTCTAGGAGTACCTATGACACTTTGGGTGCTAACACCTTCCCTTTGTGTAACCAACCCCCTTATCTGTAATCTCTTGAATTTTATTAGTTTTGATTTGAAAACTTCTTATCTTTTGGGTTTTGTTCGTACTTTTCCCTTTTCCCTTGGAAACAATAAAAGCGCGGTGGCGACTCTGGTTTTATTGACGTCTAGCTCATCCATAGCTTGATGGTCATGAATTTACCGCTACAATATGCTCCCTATAGGTCGACCTGATAAGGTGGCACATGGGACACAACCTACATGCTTTAATAATGCAATATGGGTGTCGACTTGTACACTCTATATGTCGACCTATACTTTAAAAAGGTCTTCTATAGGTCGACCTATGATCATATGTGTCGACCTTTAATGAGTATTTTTCACCCAAAACCAAAATTTTCATGCACAACACAATAGCTTGATGCACAAATCTTTTATAGACCATTTCCAACAATGTTGACATGCTTCCTAATTCAAAAACACTAAAATGCACATCTAGACTCAGATGATACCTTCAAATGTACATAAAAATTATTTCCTAGTTTTGACATCATACAAAACATATCTAAACAGAAAGTTGCACTCACAGACTTTAAATATAAGGAACTATTTCAAGCGATCAAAGATGCACAAGATAGTTCGTTCAAGATCTTTCTTTGAATTAAGTCGAAGAGTTAGGGTTTAATAATCACCATTGATTCTCTCTAATGGTGAAGTATGACTTGAAGACATCTCAAGCATTATCTTCAAGAAGATTCAAGCAAAGTTCTTATGTGATTGGTGTAATCAGAAAAATATTGAAGCTTTAGAGTGTGAAAGAGAGCTTGCTTGATCGTGTCTGAGTGACTAGTGTTTTTGTAAAAATACAAGGGAATTTTAGTAAAGTATTATGGTTAAATCACACACTCACTATTTTTTGTAAATAGCCTATATTTATCAAATAAAATAACCTAAAAATTCTTTTGAGCCTAGCCAGATGAATTGAAAATTGTCAGAATGATTAGGACATGTATTTAGAACTTGGATAAGATAAATTTGAGTCACTAACTGAGATGTTTCTATAAATTTAGAAATGTTATACATAGTATTAGAATTTTTGTCACTAACAATTATCTAAGAGTTAATAATTATAATCAGAAATCTGATCCAATCCTCAAATCAAGAGATGGAAGTGTTTATGACTATCAGGAAAAATCAGAGAAGGAAGAAATTATAGAGAAATTGAATGAATTAGTTAACATACTTAATTTTTAATTCATAAGCTCAAAACTTGAAAAATCCTTAGTAACTTCATTAAACTCCTATAAAACAACTCATGTGGTTTCCTTCAAAAGAACAATGTCAGTAGTTGATTCATCTATAAGAAGGTATAAAAAAGAAGAAATCTCATATATTGGAATATTAGAGAAAATAAGGAATAATAAAGCCTCTATAAATGATGAAGAGTCAACCTCAGGAAGACCCTTTGAAGAATCTTCTTCCAACGAAGAAGATGAATTCTGCTTGAAAATATCTCACGAAGAAGATGACCATAAGGTAACAAAGTTATATTTCGAGTAGCTGTTTAATTAAGTTCTAAGTTAATTGAATAAAATGATCACATTAAAAAGTGTAATTTAGACCTTAAGGATTATCTTGAGTTTCTAGAGAAAAGAAATGAAATGTTTAAGCATAAAATAACTAATATTAGGAACTCAGCTGGAACAAAATAGCTAATATTAGAAACCCTAAGTAAATTTACTAAAGGAAAAGAAAACCTTGTCTTGATATTATCAAGTCAAAAGCCTTCCTTTAAGAAAACTGGATTAGATTTTAAATTTGATAGAGCACCTATTAAAGAAGGAAATAGGAAGAAAGTAAATCGACTTGTTTATAAATGCTCTTACTATAATAGATTTTGCCATTTAGAGCCGTTTTGTTTTGATAAATTAAAGAGGTTTAAATGTAGTAAACTTATAACTTTTATAACTGCTAACACATCAGCGCATATTAAATGAAGTCGTGCAGAGAAAAGTGTATACTTTTGAGTATACAATAATTTTAATATTAAAGTTTCTGATCCAAGGAAGGTCGATGATGGTGTATATCAATGATCATGATAAAAAGAGTCTATGTTGATGATGGTCTCAACATCTCTAATATATAATGATTTGTTAACCTCTTAGTAGGTCGAGAATATAAATGTGTGGTGGATATATCTATCTTGTGGTTTAAGTAACTCTCATATCCAATGATTTATAGAGAAGGACTGCCATAAATGTTGGCTTTCCCTCGAAAGGGGGATTTTTTTTATCAAGGTCACTTGGTAATCAAGGTAGTACTCTATCTTAAAGTTGGAATTATCAGAAAAATACAATTAATCATTTAAAATAACGTGTTATATATTTGCTAATCAATTTAAAATATTTTTGCTAACCAATCAAATGAGATTTCTAGTATTTTTCTAGAAAGGAGTAGAAATAAGCTTGCAAAGGGTGCAAAAAGTGAGAAAGCCAAAGCAAAAACTAACACAGGGACCAAAAATACAAAGATGCTAAAGAAGGCCTACCCAATCGACTTGGCGCATGCCCCAATCGATTGGATGATCTCAAATTTTGAATCTTGGCGCACAAAATAAATAATTGAAAGAATGGATAGTTAATGCATTGGCTAGTCCTAACGACTAACCATCAAAATTTAGTGTTCCTAATCGATTGGAAGCCTCATCTAATTGATTGGACAAAAAGAATAAATAGAGGTATGTTTTCTTTGGATCTATGTGCTTGTAGGTACCAAGTTAATGATTCTGCTTAAAAGCTTCATAATATTTTGATAAGGACAACACTTCTGAGTGTTAAAGTCGATGGTAATATCTTTCCAACTCTCTGATGACGGTAACCAAACTTGAAGACATCTGAAGCCTCATCAAGTATGAGACTCAATATTCCATTGAAGTTCTAACATAATTTATGTATCTGGAAAATAATCTTAAAAGTCTCAGAATTGTGAAAGAGAGGAAGCGTGAAAGTCCGCTTGGTCGTGTGTGCCTGAGTGACCAGAGTTTTATGAAAGTAGGAAAGTAACTCCTAAGATACTAAGGAAACTCTCTCTCTCTCTCTCTCTCTCTCTCTCTCTCTCTCTCTCAGACACACACACACACACACACTTAAAATATCTTTTAAACCTATTTTTTAACTATCAAAACTCTCAAAAATGTTTTCAAGCTTGAGCCAGTAGATTAGGAAACTGCCAGCTTCTTTTAAAGCTTTTTTTGATCTACCCAATCAATTGGGACCTTAATCCAATCGATTGGAAGAAGAAAAATAAATTATATAATTGATGATAACAATGTATGAATGATTGGTAACAACTCTCTATCCAAACTATTCAAAATAGGCAACAATAATCGATTATTTAGGTAATCCAATCTATTAGAATAAGGACCCACTCGAATTGGCCATTAAAATTTCCCATGAACCATTTGCTTTTCTATCCTTCCATTCGCCTCTATAGAGGAGGCACCTCTCCTCCTCATTTTACACCAAAATTTCGAATTTCTCTATTTCTTTATAATTTATCTCTCTTCTCTCTCTCTCTCTCTCTAATATATTTTCTTTTCACCTAAGTTGCCTTAGTGCCTTGTGAGTGAAAACTATTTGTGAGGAATAATTTGTATTGGTGTCGTTCCATTGTAACTAATTTCAAGAGTGCGATATTATTGAGAGATCGAGTTTAGTTCTTGAGAGTAACTACACTTAAAATATTTTTTTTATAGAACTTAGTGTGAAAAAGTTCCTGTTGGTTATTGAGATTAGTCTGGAAAATCTCAAATCAGTTCATTAGCCTAGTCTAGGTAAAATCTTTCTTTTTGTTTGGGGATAAGCCATTGTAAAATCTATAGATCTACTTGTATCGAAGGTTCATGGGCATAACGTTTAAAAGGTCAAGTTTATAGTTAAAATCTCAATAAGATCTCTTGAGGACAAGAGTAGGACAACATTCTACCGAACTCAGATAAATCACTAGTGCTATCTCTCTAAACTTTTATCTCTTAATTTTTGCTATTTAGATTATGTAGTTCATGTCGTCAACCCGGTCATAATCGTACTAACTATCCCAATGTTGGAACAAGCACAATAATATAATTTTAATTGTAACTATTTTTCTTTATATTAAAAACAACATTCATTTCATATGATAACTTTGTGAGGAAATACCATCACAAATAAATACAACACATACAATACATAAGCAACACATAAACAATAACACAACAAACTACAACAAATAAAATACCATCACTAACAAATACAACACATAAACAACATAACTATGTGATTACAACCATCAAAACAATTTTGTACATAATATACATCATCCTGTGAACGTCTCTGTCAGTCTTAATATCAACCCATAAATGAACTTCTCCATTTTGGTTGAACGTGGTATCAAGTCATTGAATTATTCTAATCCTTTCACCCTTTAAAATTTCTCCTTCTAACCAGCGGTTCAAGCTCCTATTAAGGCGTTCAAACGTTTCTATATTCAAAAGTCGGATCTTTATGGGAGGCTACACTACTGAAAAGATTAAATCGACATTTATCTTGTGAATATATGAATATTCATACATTTTAAAGAAAATAAAATTGAAGGAGATTGAAGGAAAATGGAAGGAGGGTAAGAAGTTGTGTGATAAATTATGGGAGAAATGTTGTGTATTTATAGATCAGTGCACATGCATGCGTCATCGATTTGAGCGCACGCACACATGGATGCATGCATACACCAATTCCTTTGGCACACACTCACATTGATACATGCATGCGCCAATGCATATGGAGCTTTCATATGCATGCGCCATTGCATGTGGCGCCTTCACATGGATGGCACAATGCATGCGCCAATGGCTAGAGCGCCTCCTATTGATTGCATAATCGATGCGGCAGTTCAACTGGCGCATATGTAATGAAAGGTGATTATTTTCGTAATTAATTTGAAAAATATGTTATTTTATAATTTAAATTGAAAAATGTGATTCATTTAAAAAAAAACTAATTAATATCATATTGCTTATAAAAAAAATTGTAATTACTTTTCATGAAATATCAGCTTTAAAACCTAAATTAGTTTTGAAGTAATTTTTAAAATTTACCTTAACACATATACAATTACTAAATAACTTGTAGTCATCGCTAATAAAAGATAGATTTTATAAAGAGATTTCACATCGGTGGAAAATTTCACTGGCGTGAAAACAAAATGCGATGACATTTTTGAAATTTGAACAATTTTCTTTGTCAATTTCTATTTCTATTTATTATTTTTAATTACTTTTAATATCATGTCTCACTTTAATATTTGACGTTTATTTTAACATTTAGGTACTTGCATCGTCTTTGTATATAAACAAATATGTATGGTTTGTATGGATTCTTGAAACCCTATCATATTCACTATTTAGTGCATCAAGCAAATGATATTCAAGCCTGCCTACAAAATAAGTTAAATGATATGAATAAAGTTTGTTATTTAGCACCGCTTATGAATGCTAAGTATATATGAATTTGTATTTTCTCTTATTTAGCATTTGATTTTGTATCAATTACTAATTATTTTTATGTTCATACAGTGACCACTACCAATTAATAATCATATGTCATAGGGAGAATAATATAATCATGTTGTGTTCGATAGACAAAAAGATTGATTCAGAGATGAAAGATATAATTATAGCGCAAGTTTATATTTTATGTGACTTCGTAATATATATTTATAATACTAAAATATAAAATTTATTTTTAATTACTTTTGATTAATATTTAAAGTTTTTCTCCATATACAGTTATTGAGTATTACCCCATCTTCTACATGGTATTAGAAATAAAAAGAATGAACGGATTTTTCCTAAAGCAAGTGTTCTTTATTCTGACATTCATTTACATCCATAGTAAATTTGTTCTTGTGAATATTATTACTCGCTATATGAAATTTATTTATAGACGAGGCAACAACCATCAGGTCATGATTGTGGTTATTATGTTATGAAATATAGTTTGAACATTGTCTCTGCCAATATTGTTGATTCATGGAAGCAACTAATATATTTATAGTTAGTTATACTAATGTTATATATTGAATGTTAGTTTGTTATTTTTCTAAATGTTTTTACATATTGTTCAACATGTATGTGTTTAACGATTATACATCATTCTAAGATGATGACTTATATGACATCTGTCTATGTTGGGCAATTTATTTTCTTGAAATTTATGAGTCACTCTAAGTATTTTGTGAGTTGTTGGAAGTTTTATGGTCTGCTAGATTTGAGCTGAACCATTTGATGAGTTTGATTTTTGTTGTAAAAAATGAATACGCATAAATGTACTCTATCTTGTGTACCTCATAAATATATATAAATTTTTATTTGGTCTCATGTATCCATTTACATATATGATAGGAATTTGTATACTCTATCTTGTGTACCAGATGTAAATATATATAGTTTTGGTTTTGGACGTGTAACCATTTGTTTTATTCATATTTTTTAGAACAAAAGGGTTTTCAAAAAAGATGAGAGAAGAAGAAGAAGCGACAAAAGAGGCAAACACTATAAACTGAATTTTGTGAAAGACGGGATCCTTATTTGAGTGTTGTTTACATAATATTATTCCCTTTGTATAGGCAAATAAAGCCCATACTCAAAAATTATCAAGTGAAAAGTATAAAACTATAAGTTACACTTTGATATAACAAATATATGTTGTATTTGACTCAATCGAGTACAACTGACTCCTACTACTTCAACTTTCTACTTCGACATAGTCGAATGCTAGTTTTCTACAAAACTATGAATTACAACTAACACACCACCTAATTCACGTTTTCGAGACTTCTCATCCCAATGCTTTTCTTAAACTCGTCGAACCTGAATTTTCCAGGGGTTTGATGAGTATATCAGCTAGTTGTCATTCTATCATGAAATGCTCAAGTTCAAGCTTTCATTTTATAACATGATCCCTAAGAAAATGATACATCCTTTCTATGTGCTTAATTAGATCATGACACACTGAATGATTCTCCAGGTGGATAATTGACTTGTTGTTGACAAACAATTTTATTTTCTTAGGTTCCATTAACTTGATATCTTTGAGCAGTATCTCTATCCATGCTGCTTGACATGCTTCATATGATATAGCCATGTACTCAGATTCACAAGATGACAAAGCCATAATGATTTTCTTTTTTGAACTCCATGAGATTGGAGCGCCTTCTATCATGAATATGTAGCATTCGATACTCTTCTTCTCGTCTTGATCTCCACTAAAATCTGAATTAGTGTAGCCATATACCTCTGCATCTGTGTTGGTCTTCTTTTGTATTGGCATAAACACATCATGACCAATCATACATTTGATGTATCTAAGCACTCTTTTGACTTCTATTAGATGATGTTCCTGAGGCTTCTCCATAAATCTACTCAACAGTCTAATACTTTGACAAATGTCTGACCTGGTATTGCAAAGACACCTCAACGATCCAATGATTTATTTGTATAGTGTCACACTTACAAACCCATCATCTATCTCCTTCCCCAACTTTTATATAGTTTCTAATGGCATAGCAACTAGATTGCAATTGCTCATCTTAAACATCTTGAAGATATCTTAAACATACTTCTTTTAGCGCAAGAACACTCTTTCACCCGTGTCTTTGAACTCCATCCCTAATAAATATGACAAGTCCCATAGGTTGCATATTTCAAACTCTTACATCATCTTCGACTTGACTATTCTCATCTTTACTTCATTTACACCTATAATTGATAAGTCATCTACATACAAGAATAAGATGACTCGATTGACCATGTCTATATCATTGACATACACTCCATGTTTAGAGACACACTTTGTGAAACCCGCTTCGGTAAGGAAGCTATCTATTATCTTACTCCAAGCTCTTGGAGTTTTCTTCAAACCATAGAGATCCTTCCTCAATATGTATACCTTCGAATCCTTCACTTTGATTACGAATCCCGGTGGTTGTTGACATAAACTTCTTCTTCTAGAGGTCCATTTAGAAATGCTGATCTTACATCGAACGGATGTATCTTTCATCCTCTGTATGTTTCTATCTACACAATAATTCTGATTGTCTCCATCCTTGCAACATGTGCGTAGACTTTGTCAAAATCAATACTAGGTTATTGCAGAAAACCTCTCGCCACTAGTATTGTCTTATGCTTGGCAATTTCACTGTTTGACCTTCTTTTCAGCCTGTAAAACCACTTCTAATCAATTGGATTCTTGATTGACTCTTCAAAAAGCTCCCAGGTCTTATTCTTCTTGATTTCACCGAGTTCTTCTTTCATGGCTACTAACCAATTCAAATCATTCACCACTTGATCGAAATTGATTGGTTCTACTTCAACCATAATCATTGCTTCTTATATTAAGTCACCATCTACATCGAATGCTTGATATTGAAATATCTCATATCCATCTAGCCTTGTCGACTCAGCTCTTGCTCTAGTTGATCTTCTAACATTCTTCTCAGGTGGTTTTTCATTTCAATTAGTTGTGGCTTCAGTTTGTTAACCTTTTTCAAACACAGTTATGATTGTACTTGATACCTATCAAATGGACTCATGACTTCAATCCCTCACTTTGCTTTCATTCATTAGAACATCTCGACTGATCACAAGTTTATCATCATTTGGTGAATATAACTTGTATGCATCAATCGAATGATAACCTATGAGCACCATAGTCTAACTTCAATAATCTAACTTCTCTCTCAATTGTTTAGGTATATTGTAGTGGTAAATTCATGACCATTAAGCTATGAGTAAGCTTAACGTCAATAAAACCAGAGTCGCCACTGCGCTTTTATTGTTTCCAAAGAAAAAGGAAAAGTACGAACAAAACCCAAAGATAAGAAGTTTTCAAATCAAAACTAATAAAATTCCAGAGATTACAGGTAAGGGGGTTGGTTACACAGAGGGAAGGTGTTAGCACCCAAAGTGTCCTAGATACTCCTAGGGAGCCCTTTTTTATGTGTGTATGTGTTTTTGGTGTAAATGATGTTTGAGAAAAAATAGAATGTGGGGATGAGAAAAGAATTCATTGATTATATTTTTGTGTTTGATAAGACCTTCGGACTTGTGCCTACGTACCAACATAAAAATGAGGGATCAAAACCTCGTAGTTCGTGGTAAAAATTTCAAAGTTGGTGAATTGCTTTTAACAAAAGTTTAAATGAAAAGGCACCAAGGGGCCAAAAATTTGAATGGGGTTGTTAGTTCTTTTTGTCTTTTTGAAATTTTAAGTCAATATGATTAAGTTTATTTACAAATTTGATTTAATAAAGAGTTTGAAAATTCAATGGCATAAGGTCAAAGTTTCTAATTATTAAAATAAAGTCTAAGTTTAAAATCACAAGCAGAGAAGTTTTTGAAAAGAGAAAGAGATTTTGAAATTTAAGAAGTGGGAGGAGATGAAGAGACTATCCTAAGCACAAACTTAAAAGTTAAGGGTTGAAAAGATCTGACTAATGGGATGCAATCCAACAGACAAGAATGTCATATAGAAACCCATTTTCCCTTGGACTTTAATCAAGCAATAATCAATAAGAAATGAACATTATCTAGACATCATGAAGATCAAGGCATCAAATAAAGATATCCACATCCAAGCAAACACTTCTCGTAGCTAGCAGTCTTCTTTGTCTTCCAATGAATCAGATGAAATATTCCTTGATCAACTAAGAGCAAAGCATCTGACACAAGATCAAAATAAGAATTAAGCACAAAGACAGAGTAGCAGATGAATTTAAACAAATCCCAAGGCTTGTATTAGATGAAGGCCCAGTTCACAATTTCTCAGTCTCAGGATGTTGGCATTGGCCAAGTCCTTTTTGCACCGGGAATGTTGCCTAATCCTAAGTCCAAAAGTTCAGATCAAGTTCAACAGTCCACCATATGTTTTTAAGGGTTTTTGTTGTTATTAGGTGTTTTAAGGTCCTAAGACCACAAACAAAACCAAAACACACAAATAATATACAATCGCAAGATATAACTCAAATGAGCAAAGTGAAAATGACATAAACATAAACAAGTTATATGAAATGTAAATGGCAATGAATGATAAATGACTGAAATTTAAATTACATAATTGTAAATGACTTGAAAATAAAGCAATATTAACAAGAGTTAGTCAAATGTTAGTCAACAGTTAGTCAAGTGTTAGTGGTGATTTTTAATTGATTAAGTCATTCTTTGGAGAACACTCAACCATTTATTCAGAAGTATGAATCCTTAAACCAAGACATCTTCCATGAGAAGGGCTCCAACTTGGATAATTTAACAAGTATGCCACTAGCTCCCATGAAAGGAAAAAAGGTCAAGTCTCCATAAAATGCCATGATGAATGGGAGACTTACAATCTCACTTACTAGAATGTTATGCCTTAAGGGTCAAATTTAGCTCTATGTTAAGCAATCATAATTGGACTTATGTAGAAGTCACAACTATCTGAGGTCGGGCAATAAAAATTTAGGTGTTAATGCATGTTAGAGATTTGGTTTGAAGAACCAAACTCCTAAAACATACCACACACTTAAAAGAAAAAGATAAGGGGGAATGGACCTATCTCAGTCACACTTGTATTGAATCATCTGACACAAGGTCATTGATAAATCAATTAGCCTTTAGACATTAGAGATTTCATTGGTCAAATGAGGGGATGGGGAAGAATAGGGATGAAGATCAAGAGGGAGGGGAAGATAGAAACACAAATTGATCATGGGAGGAATTTCATTAAATCAAAACCATTCATTCATTTTGAGAGATGAAATATACATTTCATCAATCCCCTAAATCCAATGGTTTTGATCCAACAAAAGTCAAATCAACCTTGACCAAGACCCAAACAGAAAGTCAAACATCACAAGACCATAAAAATGGCTCAACAATATTTTTAAACATTGAATCAATTTAAAAATGAATTAAAATATATTTTAATTTGGTCAAAACCTAAAATCCCTTCAAAACACCAAATAAATGGTCAAGGGATTTATCCTAGGTCAAACAAGGTCAAAGGACCTTAGAAAAAAATTTTCCACTATTTTTGAAAAGTCAGAAGTATTTTTAAACAATTAAAAATATGCACACAAAAATTTAATTCATGGAAAATATCAAAATTAATCCAAAAAATAATTTCATTTCATAATATGGAAGAGGAAAATGTTTAAAGATTTTTGGTGAAAGTCCCATATTTTTTGGATTAAAAATGAAATTTCTATGAATTGAATAAAATAGGAACAATTAAAAGAAATTTAGAAATTAAAATAAAAAGAAAAAAAACAAGGACCATCAGATCTCCCTCATTAATTGAGGTGGCAGATCTGATAGCCACGTGCGTGCTATCCATGGTGGACTTCAGTCAATGCAACATATGTGTGGTATTTAAAAGGAATGGCTCAAATTAAAACAAATTAACATGATCAGATGGTCAGGAGGCATACCAACACATCACCAGAACTAAGGCTCCGGTCTTCTTCTCCGGTGGACCTCACCGAACTGGTCCACCATCAATCTTCACTAAAATGAAAAACAAGGGCATGGATTCAAAGGAAAAATGTTTAGGAGCTCGAATCCGACCTCAATTTTCTCCAATTCCAAGTATATTGAAAGATACAAGGATTTGAATTTTGAGGATCATGAACTGAGTTGCTTCAATTTGACCTCAAAGCAACTCAATCTTGTTGCCTACATTGGTAGGACTTCAGCCAACCAAAAATCAAAAAGAATGGTGAAGAATTGAGATAGAATCAAAGAGAGAAAGTTTCTGAAAAAATCACCTTCGAGGAGCTTGAATCTTGCTTGATCTTGCTTCCAATTGGCCTTGGTTTGACTTCAGAAGCTTGCATGAAGTGAATTGGATCAAAGAATGGCTTGGATTCTTGGAGTTTTAACTTCAAATCAGAAGTGAAATTAAAACTCGATTTTCAATTGAAAACCTTCAAGTTTATCCTCTAATGGTGAAGGGTAGGGTTGCAGGATCAAAGCTTGGGCAAGGTGTCTTCAATTTTGAGCATGAGGCAATGTATTTATAGGCTAGGAAATTGATTTCCACACACTTCCATTCAAATGCCAAAAGTAGAAATTCTCACTTGCATGGATGCATGGGCGTGTGATAGGCCCATGAAGTGATGTCAAAAGGTCCAAAGTTGATCATGAGTGATGCTGAAAGTGTGTCATGAAGTGATGCATTTGGAATTGGGAAATGGTAGTGAGATTCATCCAAATGGAACCTTGAATAAAAGCCATGCGCAAGTCATTAAATCCTTAGCCAAATGAAGTGATTTTGGACTTTTTCAAAAGGTGAGATTAAGGAGAACAACTTTCATGTTGAACACTTTTCCATTTGAAGCTTGGATCATGATGAATTTTGAGGTGGAAGTTTAGGAGATCAAACATAATTGAAAATTTTCTAAGTACCAAGTCAAATGTTCATTTCTTCCACCTTGAATAACTTTTTCTATGGGCTTCAAATGGAAAACGTTCTTTCATAAAAGTTGTATCTCTTTAAAACCTATTCAATTTAGTCATAAATATGACCTAATTTGGATTTGTCATGAAGGAGTTATGCATTTTAGAAGTTAAGGAAAATTTCTTGTTCAATGGTAATGGCCCAAAATGACCTATAATGTTTCCTCTTGGCACATGCACTTGAAAGTTGAATTTGAAGTTGATAAAAGAATCAAAGTTGGAGAAGAAATATTGAATTTGATCATGAAACTTGGATGTCCTTCATCTCATAAAAATTGAGCAAGTTATGGACTTTGGAAGTTGACCTCCTAACTAGGGTTCAGACAAAATGACCTATAATCTTTCATCATAAAAAATGACTTTCTAAGCAAAATTAGATTTTTACCTAAACATGAAAGGTGTTTGGAGTGTCATAAGGAGTAACTTTACTCTTGGAGTCATTTTCATATGACAAAAATTATAGGAGATATGGTCTAGTGAACCCCAGTTTTGATCAGTTGACTTTCTCTAGTCAACCACCATGAACCAACTTGTAAACTTGAAGTTATATTGATATTTGGGACTCATGGAGGATAATATATGTATAAGATGATGTATAATTAAGTATCCCTTGAAATATTTGATCAAATGTTGAAGAAACTTGCTGAGGAAGTTACACAAGATACCTAGATGAATTAGGGCTTCCAAGGCAAACAAGCTTCAAACTCTTGATGAATTCTTTATCAAAATGATAAATTAAGAACATGGGGACCCATATATTATTTTTAGAGTCAATTTTAACCATCTCTTGATTGATATCCTTGCATTGGGGGTCTCAAACCCTATATATGAGCTTGATGAGGCATTGGTGGATGTACATATTACCTACAAAAGACACAAAGCTCTACATAGACATATTTTTGATATTTTGGTTAGTAAATAATGAAAAACAAAGTATGATACAACCAAATGTGCTTGGTGATCTCTCCCAATGAAAATCCAATGGATGAGGGGTAAGGAGGATGTCAAGGTGTGATCCCCAAAGCCAATGCATATGATGAGATAGCATGAGGGATCTTAGGGTCAAAATTGGGGTCTTACATACATGTCTGAAGCATATTTATCCAAACACTAATATGACTAAAATTCCACTCTACACTTGTCCAAGCCTCATAAAGAGTCTTCTCGACTATCTTCTTGGTTAGACATCTGTTTAGAATGTATATTACTACCGAAGCTCTTTTACCCCAAAATATCTTTGGCAAATCTTTAGCTTCAACATGCTCCTATTCATATTCAATATAGTTAGATTCTTCCTTTCAGCTATGCCATTATGCTGAGGTGTATAAGGTGCAATGACCTCATGCTCTATACCTTCCTCATTGAAAAATCTAGCAAATTCTCGAGAAGTGTATTCACCACCACCATCACCAGTTCTCAGTTTCTCCAACTTGCATCCACTTTGTTTCTCGACATGCAATTTGAAATTCTTGAACCATGTGAATACCTAACTCTTCCTTTCAATAATGTAAATCCACATATATCTGGTAAATTGATCTATGAAAGTTAGGAAATAACAGTTACCTCCATTCGACCTTACTTCAAAAGGTCCACACACATCAGAGTGAACTAGCTCCAGCTTTTCATTTGACCTCATCGACAAGTCATGTTTGAATGCTTTCCTAGCCTACTTTTCTTTGCAACATTCCTCACATACTTGACTTGGTTCCTTCACCTGAGGTAAAGCATACACCATCCTTTTCTAGTTTAGCATACTTAAACTTCTGAAGTTTAGATGTCCATACTTGTGATGTCATAGTTTGTTCTTGTCTTCTTCTACAATCAAAGCAAGACACTTGTGATCAACCATGTTGATCTCTACCTTGAAGGTCATGTTGTCTGCTAATGGTGCCTTCAGAATCAACCTTCCATCACCATGATATACCTTCATCTGATTCTTTTCTATCTTCATGTTGCACCTTTTTGCGAGTAATTGACCTACGCTTATCAAGTTACTTGTCATCAAAGGTGCATACAACACATCAGTGATGCTGACTTTTCGACCATCCTTTCTGACAACAGAGGTATCTCATTTTCCACCTAATGTGATGTGCCTGTCATTTGCAAACTTTATCACTTCCTCAACTGATTTATCTAGCTTGGTGACCCAGATTTTATTACTAGTCATGTGGTTACCGCATCCTGAATCCAAGTACCACATATTGGTTTGCTTAGTGTTCGGGTGAGTGTTGGACATGAGTATCACATTATCATAATCATTATCTTCATTATGTGCATACTTCACGTCATCGCTATCTTTCACTCGTGCTTCCTTCTTTCTTCGACAGTCTCGAGCATAATGGCCAAATTCTTGAAAGTTGTAATATTGCACCTCCTTCATGTCAACTTTCTTTCCATAATACTTGTTACCCATTCCTTTCTAGGTAGAATCAGAGTGATTCTTTGAATTCTTGCTTAACTTCTCATCATTAGAAATATTTTTTCCCTGCTTCTCCTTCTCTTTCCCAGATATATTAATGAATCTTACTTGAAGTGTTTGTTCAGCCACCCTCTCCCTTTTCCGATTTCCTCTACTTAAGCCTCATCTCATGAGCCTCTAGTGAAGCTTGAAGTTCTTATAACTTCCTCTCAGGTAGGTTCTTGGACTCTTTAATTGATATTACAATGTAATTACAATCCGTAGTCAGAGATCTCAACACTTCTCAATCTTCCGCAAATCGTTGATTGATTCACCATACACCTTCATCTGGTTTGGTAACAACACTACACATGAAAGGTATTCCGAGACTGATTCATCTTCCTCCATCTGAGTCATCTCGAATTGCTTTCTCAACGTCTGAACCTTCACAATTTTCAATTTTTCATCTCCGCACTACAACATTAATAGGTCAAGTCACGATTTAGAATAATAATACAACATACATTACAACTAATGAATCTTACTTGAAGTGTCTGTTCAGCCACCCTCTCCCTTTTCCGATTTCCTCTACTTAAGCCTCATCTCATGAGCCTCTAGTGAAGTTTGAAGTTCTTATAACTTCCTCTCAGCTAGGTTCTTGGACTCTTTAATTGATATTACAATGTAATTAAAATCCGTAGTCAGAGATCTCAACGCTTCTCAATCTTCCGCAAATCGTTGATTGATTCACCATACACCTTCATCTGGTTTGGTAACAACACTACACGTGAAAGGTATTCTGAGACTGATTCATCTTCCTCCACCTGTGTCATCTCGAATTGCTTTCTCAACGTCTGAACCTTCACAATTTTCAATTTTTCATCTCCGTCCTACAAAATTAATAGGTCAAGTCCCGATTTAGCACAACAATACAACATACATTACAACTAACTCGTAATGGACATTACGACTGTAATGACCCAGGATAAATTTTGACAAATTAAAATATCAAATTCATATTTTAAAAATGTAGTAGATTTCACATCAATTAAGTTTCATAACCGATGTTAAAAGCAATAGATACTTCATCGATCTCACACGTGACCGAGGTGAAAAGTTGGGATATCCCATTGATCACACAAGTGATCTAGGTTAAAAATTGAAAAATCCCCGACTTTCTGTTCAGTTATAATGCATGTCCGAGACGAAAAACAATATTTTTTTCTTGATAAATCACTCGATGTGAAAAATTATAAACTTGGTATGAACGCCATACCTTATTTGGGAAGGTTGTCCCATATGAAATGTCTATCCTAACTTATGTAAAATGTTTTTTATGGAGTAATTGCGTGATGATTAAATCTGTATTTGTCTTTTTCATAGAATCTATAGTGAAAACAAATACTACAAATTAGTATTAATTTTTTTTAAAAATTAAGTATTATTAAATCTCCATGTACTTAAACTTTATTTTCCTATTTAGAAAGTATGAGATGACATGATCATAAAAGTTTACAGGTGTGTGTCGGCTTTTTTTGTTGCTTACGGTATCTTTTAGATAGTGACTTCTTATATAATAACTATGTCATCATAATCACTGTGTATAACAATAAAATGTAAGGCCATATTTATGTCATATTGAAGAAGAAAACCTTGATCTCAACTTGTGGAAAATCATGAGATTATTGTATTAGAGAGATAGCCAAAAGGCAAACTAATTAAAATATAATTATGCAATTAAAAGAAGTAAATATAGACTACTTTTTCTTTTTCCTTCACACATCTACTACACTTGTGATTGGTAAATGCTTTGTTGTTGAAGACAAGTTCTTGGCTACTTAAGATTCTAAATAAAGTGTCTCAAGGATTCAACTTCAAACTTAGTTGTCAATGGAAAAGCTCAAAGTGACGTTAGATTGCACAAGCTTTTTACCTTGCCCACTGTGGAAAAATCTATGTAAAGAAATGGAATCATAGGTTGATTAATGGTGAATGCTTAATTAACAGGACAATCACTTCTGTCTGGATTTGGTTGGTTTGCTTGACATAGAGAGGTTAACCCCACACACACACACACATATATATATATATATATATATATATATATATATATATATATATATATATATATATATATATATATATATATATATATATATATATATATATATATATATATATATATATATATATATTCTTTCTAATTTTTTTCTATTATAGATGTTATCCTAATATTTTTTAATATTATTTATAATATGTAAAATTATACCATGGATCTTTTAAGTTATTTAATTGTAATGAGTTGATCCTTTAAGTTTTTTTGCTACGAGTTAGTTCTCTAAGTAACATCTAGACTGTTGCCCCTTTCTAAAAAATTTATTTCAAAAATGCATATTCTAACATTAACGGTGATGAGGTGGTTGTAACATTGATGATATGTAATTGTTTTTATTTAACTTTAAGTAATTAAACAAATTGACATTGTTTTAAATTGCATAAAGGAAGAAAAACGTGAAATCCCAAACCTAATAAAGGGAATGAACGACGAAGAACATGAATCCTTAAACAAGGACGAACGTAGAGGAATGAGAGGTGCTCAAACACGAAGGAGGAAAGTTATGCAAGTAGAGATGGCAATTTGACACATTCCCATAGGGTACCCACAAAAATTATCCACAACAGGTAGGGTAAAACCCGCAAAATGGGTAAGGGCATGAGTACAGGCAATTACCTACTAAAATACACGGGCATGGGCGCAGGTACGGGTACCTTAGCACCAAACCCGCCCCATACCCTCACTATATATATTTATCTATTTTTTTATTATTATTATAAACACATGTATGTTTATAAATTTTATTGAATACATCTATATTCAACTTGTACGCATTTCAATGTAAGTGTTTGTTTATTTCTTAACTCAACAATAATATCCTTGAAATTTTTTTAATGTTGTAAAAATCTTAAAATGACATGATAAATTATAATTGATCGATAATGTTTTACTAAAAATACGGATAAACAGGTACGAGTATGGGTACTTAGCTACCCATAGGATAAGGGAACAGGTACAAGTGTTGGTGTCCGCACGGGTATGTGCTCAAGTACGAAGATTTTTTTAAACTGCGGGTATAGGGACGGGTACTTTAGTACCCTACCCATTGTCATTTCTATACACAAGTAAAAACAAAGAAGATTACATAAGGATTCAAATGAGAGGAACGTAGAAGTGAAGCATTGAACGATTTAGTTATGTGTTGTTTTCCCTAATTTTTTGGTTCACATTTTAGGGATTGTAGGTGAGTGTTCATTTTATTAATATTGGTAGGGTAATGTAGCATAATATAATGTTTCTTGATTGATGTCTAGGGTTTTATATGTGGTCCCTTATATCTTTATTGATTTCTACAATGTACATCTCTCTTCCCCAAATGGATGTTTTTTAATGTTGAATTTCATCACAGGTGACAATTTGATGATAAGGGTACAAATGTATGAGGGGAAGTGTAGAATTGGAAGAGTGATGGTGATAGATGGAGTTATTTTGAAATTTTGATGTTGTTAAAGAAATGGGGTATCCTGGGGTACTTGAAATGTGGTACGATTTTGCTGGTATATTAAAGGAGCTAGTAAATCACTTTGGTGCAATAGAACTGCTAAATTGGTCAAAGACTAATGAAAATATAGACTTATACATAATTCACCCTATTTCCCAACCCGGTGTAATAGAAGTAGTTGATGTCCAACCTGACTAAAATAATGTTCAACCCACTGAACAACAACTTGAGGGCCTGCCTGAGATACTTGAGACCCTGCCTGTGATACCTGGACAAAATGCAAAAATTATTGAGAGTGACCATAATGAACAAAGTGATGATAGTGCATTAGGCACATGTTTGATGAATCTAATGATGAGGTATTAAATGATGGAATTGATGAGGTGTTGGTAGGAGTATGAGGGTTTGTTGTTGGCCAAAATGATCAACATGTAAATGAATTAGAAGTGGATGATTCCTCAAGGTAAAAAAAAGGAAGGGTGTGAGACCAAAGAAAAAAAAGGCCAAAGGAAGTTCCAAAAAGAAAAAGGGAAGACCCAAAAAAACAAAGTGTAGATGAAGGAATTTATGTAGATAAGGAACTGTCAAGTGCAGAAGATACACTTGATTTTGGGTTTGTTGAAAGGAAGAAATGCAAAATGGTAGATATGGGTTTTTCAGATTCATATCCTATATCTGAAGAGTTAGAAACTGATGGGGATATGAGTTATGATTATTCATATGAGGGTACTAAGTTAAAATACCCATCATTTGTATTGCCTAAGAAGTTTGTTGACTATAAATGGGAATTGGGTACCATGTTCTCAACAAGGGAGGAGTTCAAAGATGCAACTGTGAATTGTGTTGTTAGTAATGGTAGAAATTTACGCTTTATAAAGAATGGTAAGACAAAGGTTAAAGTTGGACGCAAGGAAGAGGATGGATTGGTTGCATTATGTTATAGATTGACAAATGAAGATACATGGCGAATGAGAAAACTGAATGACACTCACATATGCAATAGGGAGTTTAATGTTAGGATGATTAATACTGTGTGGCTTGGGAAGAAATTATACTCAACTATTAGAGTTAATCCAGTTGCGAAACTTAATACAATATGTGAGAAAATGCATGAGAAATTAATACTGGTATGAGTATGATGTAGGCTTATAGGGAAAGGAAAGCAACACTTAATTATGCTGAAGGGACATTAAAGGAACAATATCTTAGATTGTATGACTACACACATGAGTTGCTGAGATCAAATCCAAACAACATAATTAAGTTGAAAGTCCAACCAACTGACCACAAACTGAGGAAAATGAGCAACAACACAAGGACTATGTCAGCAGACCATTATTTCCATGTTTCTAGCGATTATATATGTGTCGTGATGGTTGTAAGAGAAGTTTTCAAGTATGTATACCAATTATAGGAGTTGATGGATGTTTTCTCAAGGGTCACTATGGAGAAAAACTCTCGCAGTAGTAGGTAGAGACCTTAATGATCAAATGATGCACATTGCATTGGCTGTGGTTGAAGCAGAGACTAAGGACTCATGGGCTTGGTTCCTTGATCTTATAGTTCAAGATTTAGGAAGGCCAAAAGTTTGTAAACAATTCACTTTCATATCAGATCAGCAAAAGGTATATTTAACTTAAATTGGAGCATTTTCTTAATAACATTTTACTTAGATACTAACTTGAAATTTATATTTAACTTTGTGACTATGTGTAGGGATTGTTACCTGCATCGGAAGAGTTGTTACCTAGAGTTGACCAAAGATTATGTGTAATACACTTGTACAACAACTTCAGAAAGAGGTTTCCTGGAAAGTGGTTGAAGGAAATGATGTGGAGGGAATCCAAGGCAACATATCCTCAAGCATGGGAAAGGGAAATTAAGGAAATGAGGAAGGTTAATGAAGAGGCCTACAAATACTTGTTGAAGATTTCTCCTAGATTTTGGAGTAAGTCTATGTTCAATTATAATAATAAATGTGATGTGTTAGTAACAATATGTCAGAAACATTTAATAGTGTTATAATTGGACCGAGACAAAAGCCAATTGTATTAATGCTATAGGAGATAAGAGAGTACCTTATGGATAGATGGACAACAAATATAACCAATATTGAAGTTTATAATAGTTATGTAATTCCAAGAATTAAAAACTTTTTGGAAATACAAACTGAAATATTAAGGTTCTTGGCTAGGTAATTCAAGAATCATTGCATTTAACTCAAAATTCTATTTTATGCCTAGCAACTAACTCATTGCATTTTACTTGTTAACAAGGCTGGTTGGTGAGATGATTTATGAAGTAAGGCACATATATGTGACCGGAGATAAATTCACAGTTGATATTAAGCAAATGTATTGCTCTTGTAGAAGTTGGATACTCACTAGCATTCCATGTTACCATGCAACTACATGCATCCAAAGTAGAGTTGAAGACCCTGCAAATTACATTCCTCCCGTGTATAGGAAGGAGACTTCCCAGGCTTGCTATAGACCAATCATATATCCAACCAATGGTGAAAACATATGGGAAGAGACCCCATACACCAACATACTGCCACCACCATCAAGAAGAGCACCAGGGAGGCCTAAGAGAAGAAGAAACAAAGATACTGATGAAAAGAGAAAGGATACAACAATTGTTAGTAGGAAATGATTTCCAAATAAATTCCCAATGTATGGTAAATCTGGCCTTAACAAATCCTCATGCCCAAGTGCATCAACACCTAGACAACTTGAACAATCTCAAACCCAACCAACCCAATTTGGAGAATTCCAAACACAACCAACCCAATCAATATAAGTCTAAACACAACCAACCCAATCAACACAATCCCAAACACAACCAACTCCAAGAGTTCAAATAAGGAAATCACCAAGAAGAGCCCAAAATACAATTTTATAATCCCAAACACAACCAACCACAGGACTTCAAACAAGGCTATCACCAATAAGAACCTAACACCAAGTTACACAAGGAAAAACACAACCAACCCCTAGACTCCAAACAAGGATATCACCAAGAAAAGACAGTGTAGCATTTCAGAGACTAACTGCAACATTTCAGCCACCAAGAAGAACCACACCTAAGTTGCCCATAAAGTGAAAAAACAATTAGGATGTTGTTTGTTGTAATTTGATGAATTAGGATTATGTATTTTAGATGGTATTTTTGTATTTTATTATTTACATGACTTTCAAATTGTTATGGAGCTCCAATGTGCCCAACTATATTCAATTATTTACTTGGAGGTTACTTTTGAGTAGACAACAAATTTGAGATGAACTCTCAAAACGAGGGATGCTAATAGGTTAACATAACCTTGTCTGTCCTCTTTGCTTTGGTCCAGAAGAAACTCATATTCATTTTTTTATTTTGTGTCATGTGGCTGCTAGAGGTTGGAACTCTTTCTTGTCTGGTTATGCATGTGCATGTTGCCTCTCTATGACTTGATTTTGGATCATTTACTAGCTCTTGGTGCTCTGATGAAAGGAAAAACTAAGAAGAGATGGCGACTTCTATTTTGGTTATCGGCTGCTTGGTCCATATGGCTAGTCCGGAATGACATTCTATTCAAAGGTGGTTGCAAAGGGATTTGGAAATTTTCTCTCTAGCTAAATCCTTGTCGTGGGAATTGTTTGGAGCAAGGTCTGTCGAGTCTGCTAAAAATAATTTGTTTGATTTGAATTTTTGGATTGTTAGGCTGCTTGCTTGCTTTAGTTAAGTAGTTGGTTTTGCTTTGAATGTTGTATCTAGACTGTACTTGGGTTAAGCACCCATTGTGCTTGTTTCTAATGCATTTTTGTTGCTTATAAAAAATATATATTACTTGAGTATATGTCGTTGTTGCTTAGGATTTTTAGCTAAGTTTTTCTATTTTTCAATATTTTTTCATCTTTTTTTATTCACATATACACAACTTCTTCAAAGTGTAATTTTTTATTTCTAGTTGCACTACAATATTTTAATTATTTGGCAACGCCTAATTTTTTTATAGGTAAAAAAACTATTTTCGTAGGGTGTAATAGGGAATGAATTTTATATTTTGATGTGGTTGTGTATATAGTTTTTGAAAACTTTATGCAATTACTCAAAATTGTTCTTGTAGATAACAAGGAGAACGGTTTTTTTTATCATATTCTCCCGCAATTGGCTAAAGTCGTTCTCATATAACTTTTAATTGTTTAATAAAAAAATTATATATGTAAGACCGTCCTCTTATATTTGATAAAAGACAAATAAAGAAAATTGTTCCAATATGTATCAATGAGAGCAAAATTTAATTAGAGTGCTAAAAAGAGAAACTATTCCCTGCCAAACTCAAACTCACAAATTTCTTTTTCCAAACCCTAAAATCAAGAATTTAAAAATTAGAAGTTCAATTTCTTCTTTTTAGTTAAAAACCATGATGGGAAATTAAGACACAATAACAGACCAATACACATCGGATATAAAATTCCCCAAACTTGTAGGAACCTTGAGGATCAATAACAAATATAAGACGAGAAATCGAACAAATAAAGGCACAAAAAAACACCAATATTTTTAACGTGGAAAACCCCTCAATATGAGAGTAAAATCCATGAGTCTTCCAGACCAAAGAAATAACTCTATTATAATCAATTAAGGGTACAAGAGATTCTTAAAGTGATTCACAAACTAGTGCTAAGAACCGCAAATCACAAAACAAACTAGCTTACAAATAAGAATAAAAAATTGAAAACATTTCCCAAATCTACAACTTCAGTGTGAAGCAGATAATTCTCACCTCAGACGTTGTTTTAAAATTCTAAACAGTTAAGAGTTAGATACATGTGTTACAAACCTCCCCTCTAAATTGGAGCATCATCTGATAGTTAATGAATCGGTGATAATATATTTAGTAAGACTTGTTGCAGAAAAATAAGAATGAATTTCTCTCATCTTTTCTCTCTTTTGAATCTTTATTTTCTCTCTATCTATTAACCTTAAACTGATCCTCTCAACTTAAATAAATGAGAAAAATGAGAGAATCATATTTGGGCCTTTCTCCATATAAGAGGGGAGCCCAACCCCACCAAATCTCTCCCTCACAACTATGTGCAGGAAATCGCCAAACCTGCGATATCACAACAAGCTTCAAATTTCCCTCTTGGTAATTCTTTAGTCATCATATCATAATCATTATCATTTGTATAAACTTTAGCTAACTCCACAACTTAGCATCCAAAATATCATGTATCCAATGATATTTCACATCAATGTGTTTAGACCTATTATGAAAAGTCAGATTCTTACCAAGATGAATATCGCTTTGACTATCAACAAATAACACATATTTGTCTTGAACAAAACCAATCTCCTGCAAAAAATTCTTTAACCATAGTAACTCTTTGCAAGCTTCGATAATTGAAATGAAGTCAGCTTCTATAGTAAACAATACACACGTTTGCAATCTTGACTGCCAAGCCAAAACTCCCCCTGAAAATTTAATCACGTAGCCCGAAGTGGACTTTCTAGAATCAATGTCTCCGGCTATATCAAAGTCAGAGTACCCCAATAGAGTAGGCTTATATCCTCCAAAACAAAGACTCATAGAAGTCATACCGCGAAGATAACTTAAAATCCATTTTACAGCATTCCAATACTCTCTACATGGATTTGTCAAAAATCTACTGACAATACCAACAAGATGTGTTATATCTAGTATTGTACACATCATTGCATACATCAAACTACCCACAGTAGACGCATAAGGAAAACTTTCTATATTAAATGCTTCATCTTCAACTGAAGGACTTTGATTAGAACTCAACTTAAAATGAGTAGCGAGAGGAGTGATTATCGCCTTAGAACTTTCCATTTTGAATCTTTGCAACACTCTTTTGATATAATGTTCTTGTGACATCCAAAGTTTCTTCTCTTTTTTGTTACACATGATTCTAATACTAAGAATTTGTTTAGATGCTCACATGTCTTTCATGAAAAATGACTCTCCTAATTGCTTCTTTAACCTGTTAATGTTATAAATACCATTCCCTAAAATAAGCATATCATCAACATATAACAACAGAATAATGAATTCATTATTATAAAATTTTCTAACAAAGATGCAATGAGATGAAGTACTCTTCTGGTATCCTTAATCACACATAACATACTTAAACTTCTTATACCACTTTCTTGGAGCTTGCTTCAACCTATATAAACTTTTTCTCAATCTACACACATGCTCTTCTTTACCTTTAACTTGAAAACTATCAGGTTGTTTCATTTAGATCTCTTCCTCCAAATCAAGAAGGGAAGTCGTGAAGTAAATCCATTTTCACATCCATTTGCTCAACCTCTATATCAAGAGTAGCAACCAAACTCAACACGGCTCTAATTGATGACATCTTTACAACATGTGAGAAAATATCATTAAAATCAACACCATTTCTTTGATGGAAACATTTCTCCACTAATATGACTTTATATCTTGGAGACTTAGAGTTTCTCTCATGTTGAACTCTATAAATCCATTTGTTTTCAAAGCTTTTTGCCTTTAGGCAGCTTCACTAAATCATAAGTGTGATTATCATGCAATGATTTCATCTCATCATGCATCGAATCCATCCACTTTTGATTTTCATCACTTTCCATGGCCTCTTGAAAACACTCAAGTTCACCCTCATCAGTCAAGGTCACATACTCATCAGAATTATACCTTGTAGAAGGTTGTCTCTGCCTGTTATACTTCATAAGTTGAACTTGAGATGATTTAGGAGCTTCACCAATATTCTCATCCTGTGACATATCGCTCTCCCCTTCATCATCATTAGTTGGAATATTTACCTCATCTCCAAGTTGTTGATCATCAACATAATCATATGGCTCACCATTGTGATCATCACCACCAATATCATCCAGATTATGACTAGGTAACCAAATTGGATCAACATTAGACAAACTGACATCTTTCTTGGGTGTAGCCTTATCTACCTTATCAATGTCTTCAATAGTTTGGTCTTCCATAAACACCACATCGCGACTTCGAATAAGCTTCTTCCCTATAGGATCATACAACCTGTAACCAAACTCATCTTGCCCATAGCCGATGAAGATATATTGTTTTGACTTTGCATCCAACTTGGATCTTTCATCCTTTGGAATATGTACAAAAGCCTTACAACCAAAGACTCTCAAATGATCAAACTTAACATTCTTTCCAAACCAAATTTTGTCTGGAACTTCAATGTTCAAAGCAACAGTAGGAGTGAGATTAAGAACATGCATTATCGTGTAAAGTGCCTCGCCTCAACAATGATTAGGAAACTTAGCTTCAGAGAGCATACACCTTATTCTCTCAATTAGTGTTCGATTCATCCTCTATGCTAAACCATTCAATTGAGGAGTTTTAGGAGGATTTTTTTTCATGTTCAATACCATGTTGCTTGCAGTAGGAATCAAATGGTCCACAATACTCTCCATCATTGTCTAAATGAACATATTTCATCTTCTTACCTGTCTGCATCTAACCAAAGCATGGAATTCTTTGAACTTTTCCAACACTTGTTCTTTTGTCTCCAAGGAATAAACCCATAGTTTCCTGGAGAAATCATCAACAAAGGTAACAAATTAAAGTTCGCCACTAAAGGATTTTACCCTTAATGGACCACAAACATTAGAACGTAACGATTGAAGCAACTTTGACTTCCTTGAGGGAGGATGTCTCTTGAAAGATACTCTAGTCTGTTTACCACCCATGCAATGAGAACACTTCTCCAAATCTACATTCTTTAATCCAGGAAGGACATCCTTTTTGGCCAAAACAGTAATCCCTTTTTCACTAATATGACTAAGTATTCGGTGCCACAAAGATACTTACATGTGGATAGCATTCCCATTGTCCCTAGAAACCAAAGATTTTGTCCAATACAGTTTAGAAAGCATTTTCCCTCTAGCCACAACCAAGTTACCTTTGTTGAGTTTCCACTTCCAGAATCAAAGTGATTATCATAACCACAATCATCTAGCATATGCACATATATCAAATTAAAGAGGACATCTAGAGCATATTTGACACCTCTAAGCAACAGTTGCATACCCGTGTTAGTTTGCAAGCAAACATCACCAACACCAATTACCTTAGATACATAATCCTCACCCATCTTCAACATTCGAAAATCACCAGAAGTATAATATATGAATAAATCCTTCCTTGGTGTAACATGCAATGTAGCACCATTGTCAACTATCCACATGCTCTCGTCTGATATAAGCTTAACAAACTCATGATTATAGAGAATAACAAGATCATCACTAGTAATAGTAGTAACACGGTCATTATCATGCTCTTCATGGTCTATTTTTTTAAACTTACCCTTCTTGCATGTATTATCTCTTTTCCACTGATAGCAATACTTCTTACGTGTCCTGTTTTGTGACAATAATGACAATCCAAATTCTTGTATCGCGGCTTAGACTTGCTTATGCTATTCTCTCTACCACCCTTCAATTCCTTTTTATAACTTCTCCCTATATTTTCATTGACAAGTACCTCAGGTTGAGATGAACAAACATGTGTCTTCCTCCTCATTTCGTCATTAAGATTACCATCCTTAGCCATTTTCAAAGATACAACACCTCTAGGAGTAGAACTTGTGATAGAAATCTGAAACGTTTCCCAAGACTCTGATAAAGATAGTAATAGAAATAGTCCCAAAAGTTCATCATCAAATTTGATACTCATTTCTGACATCTGTTCAAGAGCCCTTGAAGTTCACTCAAGTGATCTGAAATAGAAGTCCCCTCCTTATACTTCAAACTTATGAAATTATTCAACAAGAATAATTTATTATTCTCTAATTTAAAGACATAAAAGGACTTTATCTTCTCCACAAGGTTTTTTCATGTGTCTCATTAGAAATATGATTATAAAATTATCTTATACATATTATCGAATAAAACCACATACCTATTGATATTCAAACTCCTATTCTTCATCAGACACAAAATCCAGCTTTGCGGAGCTAAAAACCAGTAAATGCAATCTCTTCACAAATAGTAAGTCTTTCATCTTATCCTGCCATAAATGGTAATTAGAAGCATTCAACAATATCATCTTCATCTTGGTATTTGACTCCATCATTCAAACAAGTAAAATAGCCCTTAAACAAAAGCTCGAATGCCACTCTGATGGGAAATTAAGACACAATAACAGACCGATATGCAACAAATATCAAATTCCCCAGACTTATAGGAACCTTGAGGATCAACAACAAATATAAGATGGAAAATCGAACAAATAAAGGCATAAAAGAACACCAATATTTTTAACGTGGAAAACCCCTCAATATGAGAGTAAAAACCACAAGTCGTCCAAACCAAAGAAATAACTGCACTATAATCAATTAATGGTATAAGAGAGTCTTAAAGAGATTCACAAACTAGTGCTAACAACCGCAAATCACAAAGTAAACTAGCTTACAAATAAGAATAAAAAAGCTGAAAAAAATTCCCAAATCTACAGCTTCAGTGCGAAACAGATAACTCTCACTTTAGACGTTGTTTTGAAATTCTGAACGGTCAAAAGGTAGATACATGTGTTATGAACTTGCCCTTCAAATTTTTGCATGATCCGAAGGTTAACAAATCGAGGATCGTCGATTTAGTAAGACGGGTTGCAGAAAAACGAGAATGAGTTTCTCTCCTCTTTTCTCTCTTTTGAATCCTTATTTTCTCTCTATCTCTCTCGATCCTAAATTGATCTTCTCCACTTAAATAAGTGAGACAAATGGGCTAATCATATTTGGGATTTTCTCCACATAGGAAGGGAGCCCAAGCCTAACAAACCCCTCAATTAGAAATTCAAGTTTCTTATTCCAAACCCTAAAAGCATACATTCACTTCCCACGGATCATACATCGATATTAGCATTTAAATCAAAATTTGACATGAACAACTGCCTCAATTTCACAACCAAAACCCCTTTCTGCAACTGACAAGGTGTAGAATGCATCAAACCCAAAATAGTTTTTCGTCCTCCGAAGCTTAGAACTCGACGTCGTTTTCGCTCTTAAAACCCTCTTCCTTGATAATAACCACTTCACTAGTTCCACTTTCTATTCCTCGATAATAATCTCAAAACCCTCTTCCTTGATAATAATCTCGAAAATTCTGTAGTGTTGGCAACATAATATGCAGTGCCTCAAAACTCAATACTCTTTAGCACACACATTTCTGATCAAGGGTGTCTAGTGTCCAACACCAACGCGACACTTACAAATGTAATTTTATTTATTTATTTTTATTTAAAAAATTATAAACCATGTTAATGTGTTAGTATTGTTTTCATGTTCTATATCCGTTTCTGTTCCAATTTGGAACTAGAATTGTTGATGAATCAGTGAGTTAGATCATGAAAAGATGCCCCAGATCTCCAATACAATTGTTTGGATCTGGAATTGTAAGGTTAATCCTCAAACTTTCAAGTTAATAAGAGAATCAAAGTGAAGGGAGAGTAAAAATAAATTTAAATATTTGAAAATGACACATTTTTCTCTTTATATATTGAAAACGATTCAATTCGTATATAAATGACGTAATTTGCTATACATACAATCACTTGATTGATCTTAACGATGAATGGGAGAGTATCTCTTTTCAGGTTTGATTCACTTGTTTTTGTATTTCATCATAAACCTCGTGGATCACCGAGAAGAATCTAAATACTTCATTGCTCAAAACACATCTAAGCTTTTCTTGATAAAACTTTGTTTACTTAAGAAATATTTTTAATCAATTAATTTTACTAAAGTGTCTTTATATATAATGACCTGTGTCAACGTTGTTAAAATTACTATACACAAAACAGTGGTATAAGATGACAGTGCGTCATCACCACATATACAAAGTTGATGGCGTAAATTTCCTTCCACCTAAGGTAATATCCACTTATTTTGATTCATTTAATATTTCAACTATTTATTCTCTGTTTACGTACCTATTCAGAAAAGATTCAAAATCCAAACAATTGGTTGGGGAAAGTAAGCGTGTGTGTCAGCACATTGAACTATATATCAATAAGAGAAATAGATTAGATAAGCACAACATGAAAGTACTGTATCAATTACTATAATATGATTGCTGCTGCTGCATTTCGGCTCAAGTTGAAAATTTGAGGCTGAGACCAGATTCAAAACTTCTGAGAAATTAAAGATTCTGTACTGTACTGCATAAAGCAAATAGATGCTTTAATTTGTGATAGAAAATGCAATATGATATCTATCAATAAATATGTAAAACTGATATACCAAATGTTTTTACCATATATATATGAAATGCAAATAAATATTTAATATGGAATTTTATTTTGTATTGAGAAGTTAATAGTTTTTTAAGGTGTGTTGGGATAATTTGTGTTTATAGTGAGAAACAAGTGGTTTAATGCTTGTGATTTTTTTTAATATAGTTTTATTTAAAATTAAAAAAATGTTTGAAGATTTAGGGTAGATTGAGAAGAAAATAAGGAAGTTACACCACTATTAATATTTTTACGATAAAGTTTTCATCTTGACTAATGATGTCTATGGTTCGGAGTGAAAGCAAGTGATACATCATAATTCCTATTCTCGCCCTCAAATGTCTCCTTCATCCCGTTCCTCCGAATCCTCTCAGATCCTCACAGTTTCCTCCCACGAAGATATATAAAGTTAAAAAATAAATATTTTTATTCAAATTAATAGTAAAAATTTTAAAAACTAACCATAAAAATTAAGAAACTAATCTCATGGATAAATATATTGTTTTCACAATATTTAATCTATGTTCATGAGAGTCATGACCATCATGTTTTCGAACTTAAGTTTTTTTTAAATAATCCTTGAGTTTTGATGACAACATAGTGTAAAAGAATTTTTTTGTACAAAGAGAAACTTCGGACTCTGGACAAAGAGAGACTCTAGACATCATCAAATTCTGAACCAAACGGATAATATGAAGAAGTTCTAATCTTAAAGTCAACTATGAATTCACCTGTCAACACTTCTGAAGTAGACAACTCAGATGCACTATGATTCATTCAAGCCTCATTTTTACTAGACTCTAAAGTCTATTCTAAAGACTCTGAACTCTGAACATACTCCAAATCTCTCATATACAAAGCCATAGTTTTAGAAAAATATAATTAATAAATACTTTAAGTGTACAATACTACAAGTTAAGCTGCAAAATCAAAAGGATTGTACTAATGACTATAAAAAAATTCCTTTTTACTACCCACAATTTACGACTGGGCCTACCTACTATTACAGTTGTGATGGATTTGAAGAAGTTTTCAATTTTATCCTCCAACGATCTTATTTTTCATCTATAAAAAGAGGATAATGGAATTGTTAAAAAGACTTCTACGAAGAACTTGAACGAACTTCATGATGAAGAAATTTCAATAAAGAAAATCAACATCGAGAGAAAATAGAGAGAAACACTTAGCACTTCATTTCAAATATTCTTAAGTGTAAAATATGATTATCATTTGTATATCTGCTTATTTAGAAGCAACTTTGTAAACACAATCTTGTATTCTTAACCTTTGGTTAAATACCTTGAGAGACTAAGTTATAGTCAGGATTCTCAAGAAGTCTTAGACAAGTTGTCTTTGAGTTTGTAATCAAGTCTTTGATTAGTGGATTAAGTCCTTATTGAGAAGGAAAAATCACTCGGGTGGATGGACTGGACATAACTTAGTTAATAGCGAACAAGGATAAAAATATTTGTGTCTTTTATCTTTGTTGAATCTTTGTTGTTTGAGTTCTCGGCTAACAAAAAAATTTTTTTCTAGAAACCAAATTTAAACCCCCCTCCCCTTTCTTGTGTTTCTTGAATCTTTAATTGACATCAGAGTTCCGATTTCGATATTGAATACTTTGTGTCTAACACTTAACAGTGTCAGATAAAGATCCATATTTTGAAACACAAAATGGCACATGCAACAATGATAAAGATTATTATTTTTTGAAACCTCCATTTTTGATGGAGATAAATTTGATTACTGGAAAGATGAATATTAAGTTTCTTTCTTAACCATGATGCAAATCTATTGGATATGGTTATAGATCCTGTGGACGCAAATGGTGTAAGGCTTGAAAGAAGTCAAATGAATGAACAACAAAAGAAGGATCATAAGAATCATCATAGATCAAGAACTATTTTGATGTATGAGAATATTATAAATAGAGACTTTGTTAAGTCTATGTTTGATTCTTTAAGAATGACTCATGAAGGAAATGAGCAAGTAAAGGAAACTAAGGCTCTGAACTTAATCCAGAAGTATGAAGCCTTCAAGATGGAAGAGAATGAAATGATTGAGGATATGTTCTCAAGATTTCAAACTCTTGAAGCTGGTTTGAAAGTTTTAAACAAGGGCTACACTATTGTAGATCACATAAAAAAATCATCAAAAGCCTGCCCAAGAAATGGAGGCAAATGGTACCTGGACACCAATAGTGTAGATCCCAATGCCCAAAAAGATATGGAGATATCCTGAGCAGCAAAGTTGAGACACCAATAGTGGTACCTGGACCGTGGATGCTCTCAACACATGGAGGAAATAGGGCATATGTTCCAAGATGTTGAACTTAAGCATAATTTCTATGTAGGTTCTGGAGGAGATAAGAAGGGTAAAACCATTGGTAGAGGAACTATTGGTAATGATTCCCTCCTCTTTACTTCTGATGTGTGTGTTTTATGCTTAACACTAACAAGTTTGATTCTAAAGCTAAAAAATGTGTCATGTTAGGATACCCTGAACGCTCAAAAGGCTATAGATTATACAATACCGAAATTAACATTGTTGAGGAATCAAATCATGTTGAGTTTGATGATAAGCTTGACTATCAAAAGTCAAAACTAGTTGAAAAAATTATTGATATGAAGATTAACTATTCTGACTCTGAGAATATAGAATCTGGTAGTACTCAATAAGAAAGCAAATAATTAGAACCAGAAGTTGTGGACACATAAGAAACTCTGAGGAAGTTCAAGCAAAGACTATCTCATTCTAAAGATCTGATTATGGGTGAAAAGACAGAACCTGTAAGAACCAGTTCATCATTCAGACGAAATGAAGAGATGCTTTTGGAATTAGTATCTATCACAGAACCAACATCCTTTGATGAAGCTCTTCAAAACTCAGAAGCACCAAACTTTCATTCTGGATAAGGATGATGTAAGCAAAAAAGTTAGTAAGAATGTGCAATTCAGAATCCCTCTTGGAATTTCTGTCATCCTGACTCTGAATGATATTAATGTTTTAATTCACGCGCTTTCATTATGGCTAAGAACTGTGATGAAATGTGTCTAAATAATTCTTGCAGCAGTAAAATGCTTGAATAAACCTTGGGAATTATTTTTTTAGGTAAATCAAAAATTATGTTATGGCTCCCCCTAGGTCATCATTACTTATTTTTTCAAATGCTTATGTGTTAAAAACAATTTTCAAAACTCAATGTATCGCCCTTTTCACACACAACGCAACTCTCACTACTCACACTTGACTATTTTCAACCCTAAAGACCTAAAACTTCAAAGGATGTTGAACAAAACCCGACTGAAATGGTTTAAAACTTTTCTGAAACCTAAAACTTCAAAGGATGTTTAAACCAGTGACTCACTCAAAAGATGTTAGTGGCAAGACAGTCACAAACAAAATTAATAAGGAAATGATCAGTTGATTTTACTCATAAAATATTACAAATCCAAAATCAAATATAAAGCAAGAAGAAGCATTACAAAAGGTTACAACTTTTAGACTAGGTAGACATTCCAATCACCTAACCTAAGAAAGGTCATATAATCCTCATCAGTGTATGATCCACTATCATCAACTGGCTTCTTCTTCTTCTTCTTGAGGTTATTCATTTTTGAAAGTGAAGTCCTTTCTGACACAGTTTCTCTGGTAAATGTACCAACTTGTGTTCCTGAACCATCAGAAGAGTTGCACCTATCATTGTTGAGCTTCTTCCCTTCAGCATACTTATGCTTCAAAATAGCCTTGCTGACTTCTTTGGAGGACCCTTCTTAGAGTTCTCTGATGAATTGATCATTTCAAGAGATATATGGAGAAGAGATGGAAAAGAAAGGATTGTGATCTTTCTTGTAACTAAACCTCTCTTATATAAAGCGCTTGGGATAAAGCAAAATCAACTCTACTTAATATGATCCAATAGACAAAGGAGAGAAAAATTTCTAGGTCTTTAAGCACATATTCCCAAGTTTTACTGCTACCAGATTGGACCAACTCGATAATTGAAGAGATTTTATTGACCATTCTATCCAGTCTTATCCAAATCCTTTTTGTTGCTAGTTTGATTATTTTTTTGTATTGTCTCTTTCAAAAATAAAATTTACAATCTTCTATTTTATCTATTATTTTTTATTGATGACAAAGGGGGAGATAAAATATGATTTTGATTCGTTTTTATTCCAAGAGATAAATCCAAACACATGTTATATTTATTGGATAATTTTATGTCTATCCGTGTTGATTGAAAAAAAAAAGTTCTAAGTCTTAATATCATGGAGACCATGCAAACCTCAAACTCTGAACCTAAGCTAAGAAAATTTTGAAGTCTAAAATTTAGGGGGAGCTTAAATACCTATTTGTAAGACCCCAATTTTGATCCCTAAGATCCCTCATGTCATCTCATATCTTTGATTTGGCATTGGGATCACACCTTGGTATTATCTTCACATATCATTCATTGGGTTTGCATTAGGAGAGATCACCAAGAATTAATGATTTTATCATACTTTATTTTCTTTGTTTACTAACAAAATTACAAAAATACGTCAGGTGTAGTTGTGTTTCTTTTGTAGGTAATGTGTGTGCCCATCTGTGCCTCACCAAGCCCACAACCAAGGTTTGAGACCCTCAATGCAAGATATCAAGCAAGAAAAGATCCACAGTGATTTTAAGAATCATATATGGATCCCCATGTTCTTTATTTGTCATTTTTTATCAAGAATTCATCAAGAGTTTGAAGGTTGTTTGTCAAGGAAGCCCTAATTCATCTAGGTATCTTGTGTGTCTTCCTTAGTAATTTTCTTCAACAATTGGTCAAATAAATCAAGGTATACTTCATTTTACATCATCATGAGCATATATGATCCTCCATGATCCCCTAAGAGCAAAGGAACTTCAAGTGTGCAAGTTTGGTTCAAGGAAGTTGACCAGAAAAGTTAACTGGTCAAATCTAGGGTTTCCTAGACCCTATATCCTATGCTTTTTGTCATATGAAAATGATTCCAAGATAAATGTTACTCTTTATGACACTCCAAACATATTTCATGTTGGACTCAATAGCTAATTTTTCTTGGAAAGGCATTTTTAATGGTGAAAGATTATAAGTCATTTTGTCTGTGCCCTAGATAGATGGTCAACTTCCAAGAGTCATAATATCCTCAATTTTTATGATATGAAGATTATACAAGTCTCATGATTAATTTAAAGATGTATTATTCAACTTTTCTTCTTTGTGAAAGATCCAATTCTACTTGCAAGGTCATGTACCATGAGGAAACATTATAGGTCCATTTTGGCCCTCATCATTGAACAAGCAAATTTCCTCAACTTATAAAATCCATAACTCCATCATCAAAACTCCAAATGGTGTCAAATTTTGGGTCAAATTAAATAGAGTTGAAAGGGATACAACTCTTTATAGGTAACCAAAGTCATTTGAAGCTCATATCGAAAGTTACTCAAGGTGGAAAGAGGGTTCATTTGACTTTTAACTTAGAAACATTTCTAAGTATGTTTGATACCTCCATCTTAAAGGCCAGAATTCTCCATTTTACAAACTTCAAATTGAAAAAGTCCCAACATCAAAGTTGTTCCTTATGGTGATGACTTTCCAAAGAGTCCAAGATCACTTCATTTAGATGAGAAATGAAGGACTTGCGTATGAGTTCTTTCCATTTCTTAATTTGACAGGTTTTGAACTTCAAACATTGTACAACTTTACATGGCCTCATGTAATGACTTAAGTTACATTTTGGCATGATTTTGAGTGGATTACAATCATCATTTGGGCATGAACATGCACCCATGCACCAAGATTACTCAATTTCGTTCAAATTTGGAAAGGATGTAATCATCATTTGCTTGATCTATAAATTGAAGTGCATTTGCTCAGAATGAAGAAGGACTGTTGATTCTAAGTGTTGGCAACAATTTTGGTAAAACAAAGAGTGTTCACAAGATGTTATGTGTGATGTATTAACATGAGATATCCTATGTACCTGCTGGAGTTCAAGAACATGTGAATGCAGGATTGTTTCAGAATGCCACATACAATGCCATGGTTTCAGAATGCCACATACAATGCCATGGCCTTTGATGATTGAATTGGACTGATTTGTGGTTGTAATTTGTCACTCTAAAGCTGTTAAGCAAGAGTGTGTGTCTTCTTGATCAAAGCTGTGAAGCAAGATCAAGAGTGTGTCTTCTTGATTGAAACTGTAAAGTAAAATCAAGAGTGTGTAATTGAAAAGTATTTTCTTTTCTCAAGGGATTGTTGTTTAAAATCACTGGTGTGTGATTGTAAGGGAAGTGAGTGGGTTCTCATATCTAAGAGTGCTTAGGTAGAAATTGCACGGGTAGAGATTAGGTGAGAAAGACTGTAACTTGTTGAAGTGTACGGAGAGTCTTTGAACTAATTCTATTTTAGTGAATTTCCTTCCTGGCTTGGTAGCCCCCAGACGTAGGTGAGTTGCACCGAACTGGGTTAACAATTGCTTGTGTTATTCGCTTTACCATTATGTATTTTTTTTATCCATTGTGTGTTAACAAATATTAGTGTCGTGACATTACCTTCGACATCTTATATCTGATACCAGAATTTCAATTGGTATCAGAGCAGGCATCCTGCTCTGGTTCTGGGTGAGATCTAGGGACAATACTTTCTGGTACAATGGAGAGAGATGGAGGATCTGTTCATAGGCCACCAATTTTGGATGGTTCTAACTATGACTATTGGAAACCTAGAATGGTAGCGTTTCTGAAATCCCTTGATAACAAGGCTTGGAAAGCTGTGCTAACAGGATGGGTGCATCCTGTCATGTCTAAAGAAGGAGAAGCCACCACTGAGAAGAAGCCTGAAGAACAATGGTCCAAGGAGTAGGATGATCTTGCTCTTGGAAACTCTAAAGCCTTGAATGCAATATTCAATGGGGTAGACAAGAATATTTTCAGGCTGGTAAATAACTGTGAAGTTGCCAAAGATGCTTGGGACATTCTCAAGACCACTCATGAAGGCACCTCTAGGGTAAAGATGTCTAGACTTCAGCTGCTCACCTCCAAGTTTGAAAACTTAAGGATGAAAGAAGATGAAAACATTCATGAATTTCACATGAGTATCCTTGAGATTGCTAATACTTCAGGAGCGCTGGGAGAGAAGATGACAGATGAAAAGTTGGTAAGAAAAATACTCAAGTCGCTTCCTAAGAGATTTGCAATGAAGGTGACTGCCATAGAAGAGTCTCAAGACATCTCCAACATGAGGGTAGATTGTCGCATTACGCGAAAAACCGGCGGGAAAACAAGAACAACAGAGCCGCCACCGTGCGTTATTTATCCCAAAAGAGGGAAAGGAAACGCTCAGAGTAAACCTGGAAAAAAGCATGGTCTCGCGACCAAAGAGAATGGGATCGGGAGTCGGTTATGCGAAGGGAAGGTATTAGCACCCCTACGCATCCGTCGTACTCGACGGGATCCACGCACAATAGAAAGGAAAATGGTTGCTAAAACACTGCTCACACACACACACTGGCTGAAAGAGACACAAGAAAACAAGACTGAAACTGACTCGGCAGGATATCGCATCCTGGGCCTACTTAGTCTATCAGGCATAGACATCAGAGTCGAAGTAGTTCGGACTGGGAAACGACACATGCTCGCTAGGATATCGCCTCCTATGCATACGTATCTTCTTGGACGAAGAAGAATCAGAGCATTCGTAGCTCGGCTGACACGCACACAAACAAACACAAGCAAACGTGGAGCCTGACTGCCAATCACTGGACTTACATCAGTATCCGAACCAAAACAAACCCACACTGGAACCCGAATGCCACTCGATGGACTTACATCAGCTTCCAAGCACACAACAACACACACAGAGGGGTTGAAGACAAAAGGTGGAAAAAGAAAAAGGGCGCCCGGAGAGATCAGCTCATCTCCTGCCTACGTACCTCATCTGATATGAGGATCAGGGCGACGTAGTTCCCCTACGCAGGGAAAAAGGACTAGCCTAACCAGATAACAGAGGGAGACACAACACTAGGGAGACTACGACTCGAGCCTAGATGTTGTCATGCAAAGTCGTCCCTAAGTTAAGGTTTCTAGCTAACTTGCACAGGAAGCAAGCCTATCCTAAACATGACTCGCAAAGGAAGCAAGCCACACCAAACCTAACTGGCACAGGAAGCAAGGGTCTCGATTGCAACTAGGGCAAGAGAAAGGGGAGGTCTCAATCGCAACGAGGGCGAGAGAAAAGAATTAGTGTTAGTTGTTAGTCAAACTCGACAAGACATCGCATCTCGTGCCTACGTATCTCATCTGGACATGAGAATCAGAGTTGCCGTAGTTCGGCTAAACTATTCCCGTTGGTTTGTGTTTTTTAAGTGGACAACGTCACTGCGCAATCTACCTGATGCTCGACCTTTGGAGACTTACTCACCTGTAGTAGAAGGAGTTAACGTATCCTTAAGAGGGGATAATGTTTGTTTGTGTTTTAGGAAAGCTCAAGCAAGAAAGGAAGTCCTATACGAAGGAACCGTGCTACCTTAATTGACATGCAAACGAGACTACACGGAGTCTAACAAACCTAGGGGATACAATCACACCACACAAGCACATACAACATGAAATAAACACACCAACAAGGGACTCAAACATCAAGGCTAGGTTTTAGTCGAGGGGTCATATCAACCTCAACAAACAAACCACTGGAACTGGGTAGTGTTAGCTCTTAACCTTGCCATTGAGGGGCTAAGGTGAAGCTGATGAAAGATGAGTGAAGATAAGACTTCACAGCTCTTATCCCTGGCCTGGGAGAGCTTAAGACAAGAATGTGTGGGTTCAGAAAGTGGGAACCCTTCTACACATTTGAAACTGACTCAACTGTACGATTGTACAAGATCTTAGGTTTGTATCTGCAATGCATCAACACAGTGGTGTGAGCAAAGCAGATGACACACAGAATAGCAGGGGATAGATTGCATATCCCTTGGGTTCTGCCAATTGCCTCTTCACTTAGGAGGTCTTGGACTCTATACAAGGACAATTTTAAACAATCACAAACATTGCCTCTTAAGGAGGACTTCAGACAGTTGCCTGGCCAAGTAACAGGCCAGGTCTTCCAGACTACATGAAGTAAAGAAGTTATACCTCAATGCAAATTGCTCTTAAGCAAAGCAAAGCAAAGTTCACAAGGAACTAAAAGCAACTAAAGTACCTGAAATCAGTCAAGCACAGTTAGTATACAAGTCAAAGTTAAATCAGAATGAAACAAAGGTTAACAGTCAACACAAGCAGATTAAATGTGCAATGCACAAGGCTCAAGCATATGAGCCAAGCAACCTACAAAACAAATAGATTAGCCATGGTAAACAAGCAAACTCAATCAATTTTGAATTGGTCTCATTGAGTATTTGTTGGTTAACCTGAAAACATGAACTCAAATGTGAGTAACAGGACCACTAGGACAAGCCTAGGGTCAAAAGGGGATGAGAAAGTCAAAACAGCAAATGAACTCCAATCAAAATCATATTCAAACAATCAAGAAACAAACTCAATTGGGTTCACATTCATATCAATCATCATCATCATTTTATAAGCAAATTAGGTCAAAGCATGGCATGCGGAAGCTCATAGAAGTCAACAGCAAGACTTGAATCAAAAGCAATCTTAAACATTCCAAAAAATCATCAAATAAATCATGATCAATCACAACCCACAGCATGGTAAGCATGTCAAATTTCAACTCATTTGGACAAGTAGAAGGTAGTCAATGAAAATCAGAAAGGCAAGGCAATTTTAAGCATGCTTAAAGAAGTCAACCAAACATACATCAACTTGAAAAAATCATAAATCAGTGGTGGCATATGCGAAATGAATGGGACTAAAACCATGGCAAAGCTTAAGATGTCTACTAATCACATATAAAATTTCATGTCCATCTAATAAAGTATGAGAATTTCACAAAGGAAATGGGAACATGTGTCACAAGAAGTCAACATAAGACCAAACAGGGGAGAAAAATCTCAAACAATTAGGAGATGCCACAAACAATTCCAAGAAAAATCACATGTAAACTAGACATACTCAAGTACATTCATGCAAAAATTCAATCCAATTTGAGGTCCAGAGGCATGGTATTGAAAATCATCAAGTTGCACATCAATGGTGTGACACAAATTGTCACACCCTACTTCAAAAAATCATAACTCAATGACCAGAGATGATATATTCATAAACTCTACACCAAAATCACCATGGATGTGTCTAGTTTAAGCATAAAAATATTCAAGGGCAAAGGATAAAACATCATCATTTCACAAATGTTTTGGCAAAGTGTACAAAATATGAGCACATGTCACAAACCCTAGCACCATTTAAAATCTACTCATGCAAAAAATCAGGAAAAATCATGATTAAATACTAGAGATCCAGATGAACAAAATTCAAAAAGTTTCATGAAATTTGGATCACAAATGAATGAGCTATGAATTTTGTAAGATAGTGATCAAAAATGAAATAAAACAACATGAAATCAATGGGACAAGGGGCACGGCCGATGGCAATTTTGTAATATCCTGAACCACTTAACAAAACGCAGCGCTTCACACATGCAAATGGAATGTTCTGATTGGTTGAGGAAATGGCACAGTAACACGCCCATGCAATGCACGTGAACAGGAAGAAAAATCTGGGAAATTAGGGTTTAACGCTACAGTGCATTCATCATCTTCATCCAAATTCGTGAATTTTTAATGTGCCCAGAAAATCAAATTGGATACATCATTGGACTCAGCAAACATCACACAACACGAATCCATCATTCATTTGCATTGAATCAAGCCAAGCATCAAGAATCGAGCAAAAACAAATATGAACAACAAACTTTAAAACTAGATTTCTCTCAGCACAAGCAACCATTCAACACGATTCAAAGCTTAAAAGAATCAGCATGCAAGGATCTATAAGAAGCATGTCATGGTTTAGCAAATGGTGGAAATCGAAATCTTACTTGTTCTTGAAGAAAATGAAGAAACAGTTGTTGTTTGGTGATGCAAGCTCAAAACAGATGCACACAAAGCTTCCAAATGATGAATGCTTGAAGACCCTAGCTCAGCAATGCTTGGAATGACCTCAAACTTGAACTGCCATTGATGATGTTCTTGGAGAAACAGTCGTGAAACAGGCTTTACAGTCAAAGAAAAAAAAACTTGCAATGAGCTCCAAAAGGGTGGTATGTGATGTAGCAAACAAGAAGGAGTCGTGCTCTTTGCAATTTTTCCAAGAGAGGTTCAAAATGCCAAGATGAGAAAATTGAGAGAGAGTGAGAAAATCTGTTTGTAAAGTGGCTGCTAGGGTTTCTATTTTGCAGAAAATGATCCTTTATACTTCTGTTTATGATTGGGTAAGCAAGGTTAATGGAAGTTTAATCATGATTTGCTAAAAATGACAACTTTGCTAATTGGTCACTTTTGCTTAAATGGTGAGGTGCAAGGCCAAGGCTGCGAAATTGGGCTTTGTAACATGTCAAAAATGCAAATTCTGATCAATTCCAAATGGCCAAAATGATTGAAAATGGTTATTTCAAAAAGTCAAATTTCACCCTCACTTGAAATTAATTCAAGTAAGTTCAAAAATGCCATTTTGATCTATGATGTTTTGATGAATGATGGTTTCATATTTGGAAAGAGGGGATCAAATGTGACTTGTTGCAAAAACCCCACCCAATTTGGCCAAATGGTTTGAGAGATATGGCCTTTTGAAGTTCAAAAATTTCTGAAAATGATTTGATCATATCTTGCCAACCATACATGGGAATTGAGTGTTCTTGAACTTTTTGGAAATGGGAGAACAAGATCTTCAACTTCATGTTGGGCAAAAATTCGTTTGAAGCTTGTATCATGATGTAAGTTTAGGATCAAGAAGTTTCCATTTTGGGCAAGTTTCAATTACAGGTCAAGTTTCTATTTTTGGAAATTTCTTGTCTGGCTTCAAATTCTTCCATGATGATGTTTGACATGTTATATGAGGCCTATATGGACATGAAGGAACCCTCTCAAACCAATTCCCACCATCAAAACCATAAAATCAAGCCCAGTTGACCAAGGTTGACTTTTTAGGGTTTCTGGTAAACTGTGCATTGACTGATGACTTCTGAACATCCAATCCTTGATCAAAACACTTCCAAAGGACCCCTAGGTCATGTGAACATGTTGGACCAACCCTAGGGCCTTGGCTCAATGGAAATTGTACTTGCTTGCTTGACTCACTGATCTCCTGATCAGTTTGACCTAATTCTTCTGACTGGCTTGCACTTGAGGCAAAAGGGACAATGCAATGCTATGCAGTGGACCATGTTATGTTATGACCTAATATGAGAATTTATGTACGATGATAGGTGCAAATTTGAGGTGCTACAGCTGCCCCTATTCAATCAGCTGGGAACCCGAACGGATGATAGCAATGGCTGTCAGACTTTCAGGGTAAACAGGGATTGAATACCAAAGAACCGTAGAAATTTGCACCGACTGGATGTAATACAAGAAGAACCACGTCATTTACCGATGACGACTGCATGACAACTTCAGAAAAGCGAAACCATTTACCGATGGTTAAAAACCTGGAAACTTGATATTTACCGATATCAACTTCAGCGAGACCATTTACCGATGGTTGCTGGGAAACAAACTTCAGAAAAGCGAAACCATTTACCGATGGTTAGAAACTGGAAACTTGATATTTACCGATATCAACTTCAGCGAGACCATTTACCGATGGCTGCTGGGAAACAACTTCAGAAAAGCGAAACCATTTACCGATGGTTAAAAGACTGGAAACTTGATATTTACCGATATCAACTTCAGCGAGACCATTTACCGATGGCTGCTGGGAAACAACTTCAGAAAAGCGAAACCATTTACCGATGGTTAAAAGACTGGAAACTTGATATTTACCGATATCAACTTCAGCGAGACCATTTACCGATGGCTGCTGGGAAACAACTTCAGAAAAGCGAAACCATTTACCGATGGTTAAAAGACTGGAAACTTGATATTTACCGATATCAACTTCAGCGAGACCATTTACCGATGGCTGCTGGGAAACAACTTCAGAAAAGCGAAACCATTTACCGATGGTTAGAAAATGGGAACTTGATATTTACCGATATCAACTTCAGCGAGACCATTTACCGATGGCTGCTGGGAAACAAACTTTGATGTAAAAAGGAAGCAAGACCATTTACCGATGGTGGCTTCAAAGCAACTTGATATTTACCGATATCAAACTCAACAAGACCATTTACCGATGGCTGTTCTAACTGGGGATTCGATATTTACCGATATCGAAGAAAACGGGGCCATTTACCTATGGCATCTCTGCTTGGAGAGGAACAAAACACATTTGTAATGGAATCAGACGAGACGTTTACCGACGACTTCTGGGGATCTTGATTTCGTTAATAAGGAAGATGACGCCTGACCAGACATTTACCGATGACTGGGATGAGACTCGATGTTTACCGACATCGAAAGATGATGTTTACCAACATCCAAAGAAATGACCAGACATTTACCAATGACTGGGGAAAAACTTAATGGGGAGAGACAAACAAATATTCGCAACCGGAAACCTGATAGGACATTTACCGATGACTCTACTGGGGATTTCTGGGGAATTATGAGACATTTACCGATGACTGAGGGAAAGACTTGATGTTTACCGACATCGAAAGATGATGTTTACCGACATCAAAAAATGACCAGACATTTACCGATGACTGGGGTGGGACTCGATGTTTACCGACACCGAAGCAATGGTGTTTACCGACACCAAAGATGATCAGACATTTACCGATGACTGGAATTTAGACTCGATGTTTACCGACACCGAAAGATGATGTTTACCGACATCAAAAATGACCAGACATTTACCGATGACTGGGGTGAGACTCGATGTTTACCGACACCGAAACAATGGTGTTTACCGACACCAAAAATGACCAGACATTTACCGATGACTGGAATTTAGACTCGATGTTTACCGACACCGAAAGATGATGTTTACCGACATCAAAAATGACCAGACATTTACCGATGACCGGGGTGAAGACTCGATGTTTACCGACACCGAAACAATGGTGTTTACCGACACCAAAAATGACCAGACATTTACTGATGACTGGGAAGACAAAGAGACATACAACCAGACGTCAACGAACGAATGGGAAAAACTCGACGTTTATCGACACCAACGGAGAGGAGGAAACTCTTCTGGGGAGAGTGAACACAACCAAATCATCAACGGATGACCGGGGAAAAACTCGACGTTTATCGACACCAACGGAGAGGAGAATACTTCACTCGGGAAGGAGGACGACGTTACCATCAAAAGAAGACCAGACACTTACGCATGACTGGGAAATCACCGAAAGATAGTGTTTACCGACACCAAAGCAATAACACACGCGGGTATTAACAGAATACTGACATTTACATGTGTCAAGGCAAGGCTACACACTTGCAGGGGATCTCACCGGGGATCAAGGTCACGACAGCGAGCAGACAGGAAGGAATACCAAGAATATCGGGTTGTAGGCATGAAACGGGTGACCGACCAAAGCGTGAATTGGTTTGTGTTCCAAAACACTCAACATCCTGAAGAGGGCTAGAAAAGCGATCTTGTTAAAGGATGGACATCCGATTCCATAGGGAATACGAATCTTACTCTGCTGGAGAAAACAATCAAAAGATTGACCAAAGAGTGCATGAGATATATCATCTATAGCCATCAAAACGTAGATAACATACTCGTAAGGTAGATTATCCATAACCGGGTGGAGGTTGTAAAATGGATAAATCGACCGACATCAACCTGAAGAGAGCAAAGGCAAACTTGTTAAAGGATGAACATTCGATTCCGAACAAAGGAATACGAATCTTACTCAACTGGGGAGGACGACTTCGACCCAAGAGCGCATGAGATATATTATCTATAGCCGTCAAAACGTAGATAATACACTCGCATGGAAGATTATCCATAACCGGGTTGGAGGTTGTTAAATGGATAAACGACCGAAAAGAAAGGCATCAGGGTACCAGGACTAGGTATGCAAAAGATGACCAATCAAAAAGGGATAAAGTTGCTAACTCGGAGCAAATACCCAAAGGCAGGGGAAGACCCAATGGGGACAATACTGCTTGATCAAGGCAAGTATCCAGAGGGGAAAAGAATATCAATACCGCAAAGAGGGGATTACATCTACCGGTTTGTAGGTAGAAAACCACAGAAAAGTAACCAGTCATCAATAGGATGAGCACAAAGGGTTAACTCCAACAAGGGGATGAAAGTGGGATTTTACAACTACCAGCTAGTAGGTAGAAAACCACAAAGATAGGACTTACAACTACCGGTTTGTAGGTAGAAGCCACAGAAAAGTAACCAGTCATCAATAGGATGAGCACCAAGGGTTAACTCCATCAAGGGGAGAACGTGGGATTTTACAACTACCGGCTAGTAGGTAGAAAACCACAAAGATAGGACTTACAACTACCGGTTTGTAGGTAGAAGCCACAAATTCCGCTGAGGATGAGATGAATGAGTGTCGGTTAGTGAGCGACTATTCATTTATGCCCCAGGGAAGCACGGGAGACAGCCAACAGGAAGCCAATTTAGGATCGATCCAAAAAGGCAGACTGAATCAAGACTCATCCTAATGAGGAAAGAACTCAATAGGGAACACCCATCCCGTGTAGGGAGGGAACGGAAACAACCGTCATCCACGAGGATGTATCTCAGTGGGGAAATGGCAGGAAAGGACAGACACTTTCTGCTTAAGGGGTTGGCTCTACATGGAGAGATTAGACACACCCACATCTGCTAGGGAGGATCTACTGGAGAGATCTGTATTAACAAATAGCAGGAGACAACCATCAACAGATACACGGCAACAGCTGCATCATGAGTATCCGAATGCTATGATTATACATGTATGCATTATGCATGATGAATGTATGATGAATGCTGACAAACAAACATGTAAACACACAGGTCCAGGAATCAACCACCCGGTACTACTCTTTTTCCATAGGGAAGGCCAAAAAACACCAGAGAGCAAACGCGATCTGCTGGAAACCGGGATATCAGGGAACAACACCATCCTGCGGGGAGAGGAGAAGACTGCTCTGCTGGAGAGGCGAATGCTAACGTCTTCAGTAAACACTCTGCTTGGGGAACTGCCCCACAAAACATTTCAAAAGCAACCTTGCTGGGAATGCCCCTCGGTAGGGCTCAAACAACCCTCTACTGGAGATGCCCCACAATAGGGGTAACAGGGACTTGGAGGAAGAATGCCGTACTGCCGGGAACGTGAAGGCGAACAACTTCAACCGACATTGCACTGAGCAACCTTGCTGAGGAGAAACCAAAAGAGGTTCGACAGGAAAAAGATACAGTTATGCTCGAGATACGAACAAATGTCTTACCTGTTGGTAATCATACCACCCTCGGGAGAGCACTGCGGATCTCCTAAGTATCCTTCCACCATCGTGAATGTTCACTTTGTTTAAGAACAATTTTTTTGAAAAATTTGTTTATTTTGAAAACAATGATACTTTATCAATTAAAAAACATGCAAAACATTTGTTGAGTTGAAACAAATAAGAGTGCAAATAATTTGGATAAAAGCTCAAATTGATGTGATGGAATGGTAGTCTGCAAAGGACAAGACTCCATAGATCTGTACAAGTTTGAAATCGGTGATATATATTGGAGAGGGCTACATTGAACATAATGACCTTTCCTCTACCATTCCGAATTTTCGATGTATTCGGAGCTTCAGTCGACGACGAATCGAGAATCCCTGACGGATGACGGATATAGAGCACAATCTTGTCAAGATGCAGTTACTTGCCAAATCCCTAATTTTTGCCTAGATTGCCCCAGTGTGAGGTGATCAATCTAGCGGGATGCAAATTCTCTTTTTTTTTCAATGTCTCTAACTTTTGCCTGGATCGCCCTTTCGGGTTTTCAATCCACCGAGACGCTCCTTTTTGCCTAAGTCGCCCTTTGGGGTGTTCGACTTAGCGAGCTGTTTTTTTCTTGTTGTTTTAGGCGAAGTATTTCTTGACTGCATCGAGATTCACAGGACGAGTGAAATTTTCCATCCATTGTTGTAAGTGTCAAAGCACTGCCTGAAAAGGCTCTTTTGACAACATATGGACATTCATAACTTGGGGTTCACTTGCCCCTGGAATCGGGCGCGAAAGACAAGACTTTCTTGAGCACAAGGTCACCTTCTCGGAACACACGAGGCTCGACCTTCTTGTCGAATGCTTTCATCACTCTCTGCTGATATAACTGACCATGACACATGGCAGTTGATCTCTTTTTTCTTTCAGCTGGATTCAGCATCAGTCAACTTGGGACTTTGAGGGTGCTATTTCTCTTTTGTTTTTTTCTTTCTTTTTCTTTCTTTTGATTTCTTTTGATTTCTTTTGATTTTGCACCCTCTCTTTCTTTGTTTTTTTTTTTGATTGATTTTTTTTTTTGATTAATGCCCTAGTTGGCTGTTCTGTTGATTCTCGAGATGCAGCTGAGTGTGATCTTCTTTTCTTGCTCAAGAAGTCGGGAAATACCGTCAGGAATCCCTTCAAGCATCATCTTCTTCCGCTTCGAATACAGGGAATTCAAAATTGGGAGATGACGTCCGATCCTTATGTTCAATGGGTTTGAGAAACAACCTGCATAAAGATTTTGAGTATAAAAAGCACTTTGAAAATCAAACAAGACAATCGTTATGCAGATGAAAAGATTGCTTTTATTCTTGTTTTTAGGGTTTTTTGTGATCACCAATTTCATGCAAAAAGCGAAAAGGGAAAACAAATGGAAAAACAAATGTTTAACATGAATTTATTTGAATGAAAATATCATTGCACAAAATGTTGCCAACAATGTCATCACTCCTCCTTTTGGCATGGGAGAAGGGTTTTTAAACAAAGTGATTATTACTCTGACTTATGAACAACTGTAGGAAAGCCCACAGTGACCCAATTGTGATAGATCCCTCCAGGGATGACAAATGTCAGAATCCTTTGCACCAGCAGCTTCTGTTTTTGAACAACCCTCTTTGTTGAAGATCTCAGAAGAAAAGCCACCGCCAGCCCGGGACTTGTTATCTTCAAGCTTGATTATCACGGGGACCCAAGTCTTCAAAGTTCAGAATACCTGACCTCAGGAGGTCTTGAACCTTCATCTTCAACTGAAAGCAACTATCCACATCATGACCAGGAGCACCCGAATGATACACACAATGTTGCTCCGGCCTATACCACCACCGAGGGTTGACGGGTATGGCCGGCGGGTCTCTGGGAGTAATCAAGTTCCGCTCTATCAACGAGGGATACAGCTCTGCGTAAGACATAGGGAATCGGGTCAAAAATGATCCTCTTCCTCTCATTACCCGTATTGGCTTGATTATCATAAGGAGGCTGGTAAGCCTGCTGTTGAGGACGATGTTGTTGATGCTGATATTGCTGAGTTGGTCTTCTCTGCTGCTGTTGAGTTTGAGTTGCTGGGATAGTCACAGCAGCAGCCTGACGATACTGTCCTCTGTTTGCGCTCCTCCGACGGTGCACAACATTTGTTTCAATCCCTCCCCTTTTGGGTGCCCCAGAGTATGTCTTCTTAGAACTGGAAGAACTTGAAGAGCCAGGATGGCGAACCGGAGCGCGGGTTGCTCTGACATTAACAGTCTCTGCAGCAAGAGGTTGTTCACTGATTCTGATCCCCCTCAATCCATCACTCACGGCATAATCATTGACGAGAATAATGACAGCAGCATTCTCATGAACGGGTACACCCACTGGTGAAGCACGGTGGACTGGTGGAATCACGGCTTCCAGTCTCTGGGCTAAGGCACGCAGCTCCTCTTGCCCCTGAACAACTCCTTGCATCATTGTCATGAACTGGGCCATGTTTGCCCTCATCTCGGCCAATTCTGCTTGAACCTGATCCATACTCCTCTGTTGATTCAATCTGGTTGAGTAGCGGTGCGGACGACGGTCAGCAATCCTGTCTCAGTCAGGAACCAAAGTGAGAAGTCCCTCCAAACACGTCTGTAATGCAAGAATGATATGTGCATAATATGCATGATGCAGATACGGATGCTATTTTATCATGAATGATCCTGATAAAGGATATGCGTATGCGAGTTAACTTTTTCTTTTTCATGCACTATTATTATTTTTTTGGAAAATAAACATGCTATGATGCAAATGATGCAGACTGGACTGGCTGGTTGCATCTCTGAATCACAAGGTTGAAGCTTCGGTCTAAACTCGGAACCCAAATCCAACTTGAAAACCCAAGGTTAACTGATAAACTGTTGTCTGAACCCAAAGTCACCAACAGAACCACAAGTCACCAACAGTACCTGTAATAAAGATCAACCCTTCCCCACTCACGAGTGTCGTCTAGGCCAGGGTAAGGTCGAGAGAAACACAGCATAAATAACCTTTCGCAGAATACCATCATATACACACCTGAAGTATGCAACGACAATATCCCACCAGGGTCTGAACTGTTCGTGATATCAATGTTCCGCTGAGTGGCGCAATACCACCCGCTTCCCATGAATCACTCTATTCCTAGGCATCCTAGATTTCACTCATGCTCTGGGTATTGGACCTTTTACCTCAAGTGACTCCCACCCCAACAAAGAAAAACAGACAACCAGCCAGGAATATGAATGAATGCAAACATTAATGCAAACAATAAATGCACATATATACAATGAATGCAATAAATAACAGCACAAAGCAACCAAAGCCCTAACCTAGAGAGCGCTAGGAGAGACTCACTCAGGGAAGATGGACCAGCAAGAGGTCAACCACTTTTATCCCCAGCAGAGTCGCCAGCTGTCGCATTACGCGAAAAACCGGCGGGAAAACAAGAACAACAGAGCCGTCACCGTGCGTTATTTATCCCAAAAGAGGGAAAGGAAACGCTCAGAGTAAACCTGGAAAAAAGCATGGTCTCGCGACCAAAGAGAATGGGATCGGGAGTCGGTTATGCGAAGGGAAGGTATTAGCACCCCTACGCATCCGTCGTACTCGACGGGATCCACGCACAATAGGAAGGAAAATGGTTGCTAAAACACTGCTCACACACACACACACACTGGCTGAAAGAGACACAAGAAAACAAGACTGAAACTGACTCGGCAGGATATCGCATCCTGGGCCTACTTAGTCTATCAGGCATAGACATCAGAGTCGAAGTAGTTCGGACTGGGAAACGACACATGCTCGCTAGGATATCGCCTCCTATGCATACGTATCTTCTTGGACGAAGAAGAATCAGAGCATTCGTAGCTCGGCTGACACGCACACAAACAAACACAGGCAAACGTGGAGCCTGACTGCCAATCACTGGACTTACATCAGTATCCGAACCAAAACAAACCCACACTGGAACCCGAATGCCACTCGATGGACTTACATCAGCTTCCAAGCACACAACAACACACACAGAGGGGTTGAAGACAAAAGGTGGAAAAAGAAAAAGGGCGCCCGGAGAGATCAGCTCATCTCCTGCCTACGTACCTCATCTGATATGAGGATCAGGGCGACGTAGTTCCCCTACGCAGGGAAAAAGGACTAGCCTAACCAGATAACAGAGGGAGACACAACACTAGGGAGACTACGACTCGAGCCTAGATGTTGTCATGCAAAGTCGTCCCTAAGTTAAGGTTTCTAGCTAACTTGCACAGGAAGCAAGCCTATCCTAAACATGACTCGCACAGGAAGCAAGCCACACCAAACCTAACTTGCACAGGAAGCAAGGGTCTCGATTGCAACTAGGGCAAGAGAAAGGGGAGGTCTCAATCGCAACGAGGGCGAGAGAAAAGAATTAGTGTTAGTTGTTAGTCAAACTCGACAAGACATCGCATCTCGTGCCTACGTATCTCATCTGGACATGAGAATCAGAGTTGCCGTAGTTCGGCTAAACTATTCCCGTTGGTTTGTGTTTTTTAAGTGGACAACGTCACTGCGCAATCTACCTGATGCTCGACCTTTGGAGACTTACTCACCTGTAGTAGAAGGAGTTAACGTATCCTTAAGAGGGGATAATGTTTGTTTGTGTTTTAGGAAAGCTCAAGCAAGAAAGGAAGTCCTATACGAAGGAACCGTGCTACCTTAATTGACATGCAAACGAGACTACACGGAGTCTAACAAACCTAGGGGATACAATCACACCACACAAGCACATACAACATGAAATAAACACACCAACAAGGGACTCAAACATCAAGGCTAGGTTTTAGTCGAGGGGTCATATCAACCTCAACATACAAACCACTGGAACTGGGTAGTGTTAGCTCTTAACCTTGCCATTGAGGGGCTAAGGTGAAGCTGATGAAAGGTGAGTGAAGATAAGACTTCACAGCTCTTATCCCTGGCCTGGGAGAGCTTAAGACAAGAATGTGTGGGTTCAGAAAGTGGGAACCCTTCTACACATTTGAAACTGACTCAACTGTACGATTGTACAAGATCTTGGGTTTGTATCTGCAATGCATCAACACAGTGGTGTGAGCAAAGCAGATGACACACAGAATAGCAGAGGATAGATTGCATATCCCTTGGGTTCTGCCAATTTCCTCTTCACTTAGGAGGTCTTGGACTCTATACAAGGACAATTTTAAACAATCACAAACATTGCCTCTTAAGGAGGACTTCAGACAGTTGCCTGGCCAAGTAACAGGCCAGGTCTTCCAGACTACATGAAGTAAAGAAGTTATACCTCAATGCAAATTGCTCTTAAGCAAAGCAAAGCAAAGTTCACAAGGAACTAAAAGCAACTAAAGTACCTGAAATCAGTCAAGCACAGTTAGTATACAAGTCAAAGTTAAATCAGAATGAAACAAAGGTTAACAGTCAACACAAGCAGATTAAATGTGCAATGCACAAGGCTCAAGCATATGAGCCAAGCAACCTACAAAACAAATAGATTAGCCATGGTAAACAAGCAAACTCAATCAATTTTGAATTGGTCTCATTGAGTATTTGTTGGTTAACCTGAAAACATGAACTCAAATGTGAGTAACAGGACCACTAGGACAAGCCTAGGGTCAAAAGGGGATGAGAAAGTCAAAACAGCAAATGAACTCCAATCAAAATCATATTCAAACAATCAAGAAACAAACTCAATTGGGTTCACATTCATATCAATCATCATCATCATTTTATAAGCAAATTAGGTCAAAGCATGGCATGCGGAAGCTCATAGAAGTCAACAGCAAGACTTGAATCAAAAGCAATCTTAAACATTCCAAAAAATCATCAAATAAATCATGATCAATCACAACCCACAGCATGGTAAGCATGTCAAATTTCAACTCATTTGGACAAGTAGAAGGTAGTCAATGAAAATCAGAAAGGCAAGGCAATTTTAAGCATGCTTAAAGAAGTCAACCAAACATACATCAACTTGAAAAAATCATAAATCAGTGGTGGCATATGCGAAATGAATGGGACTAAAACCATGGCAAAGCTTAAGATGTCTACTAATCACATATAAAATTTCATGTCCATCTAATAAAGTATGAGAATTTCACAAAGGAAATGGGAACATGTGTCACAAGAAGTCAACATAAGACCAAACAGGGGAGAAAAATCTCAAACAATTAGGAGATGCCACAAACAATTCCAAGAAAAATCACATGTAAACTAGACATACTCAAGTACATTCATGCAAAAATTCAATCCAATTTGAGGTCCAGAGGCATGGTATTGAAAATCATCAAGTTGCACATCAATGGTGTGACACAAATTGTCACACCCTACTTCAAAAAATCATAACTCAATGACCAGAGATGATATATTCATAAACTCTACACCAAAATCACCATGGATGTGTCTAGTTTAAGCATAAAAATATTCAAGGGCAAAGGATAAAACATCATCATTTCACAAATGTTTTGGCAAAGTGTACAAAATATGAGCACATGTCACAAACCCTAGCACCATTTAAAATCTACTCATGCAAAAAATCAGGAAAAATCATGATTAAATACTAGAGATCCAGATGAACAAAATTCAAAAAGTTTCATGAAATTTGGATCACAAATGAATGAGCTATGAATTTTGTAAGATAGTGATCAAAAATGAAATAAAACAACATGAAATCAATGGGACAAGGGGCACGGCCGATGGCAATTTTGTAATATCCTGAACCACTTAACAAAACGCAGCGCTTCACACATGCAAATGGAATGTTCTGATTGGTTGAGGCAATGGCACAGTAACACGCCCATGCAATGCACGTGAACAGGAAGAAAAATCTGGGAAATTAGGGTTTAACGCTACAGTGCATTCATCATCTTCATCCAAATTCGTGAATTTTTAATGTGCCCAGAAAATCAAATTGGATACATCATTGGACTCAGCAAACATCACACAACACGAATCCATCATTCATTTGCATTGAATCAAGCCAAGCATCAAGAATCGAGCAAAAACAAATATGAACAACAAACTTTAAAACTAGATTTCTCTCAGCACAAGCAACCATTCAACACGATTCAAAGCTTAAAAGAATCAGCATGCAAGGATCTATAAGAAGCATGTCATGGTTTAGCAAATGGTGGAAATCGAAATCTTACTTGTTCTTGAAGAAAATGAAGAAACAGTTGTTGTTTGGTGATGCAAGCTCAAAACAGATGCACACAAAGCTTCCAAATGATGAATGCTTGAAGACCCTAGCTCAGCAATGCTTGGAATGACCTCAAACTTGAACTGCCATTGATGATGTTCTTGGAGAAACAGTCGTGAAACAGGCTTTACAGTCAAAGAAAAAAAAACTTGCAATGAGCTCCAAAAGGGTGGTATGTGATGTAGCAAACAAGAAGGAGTCGTGCTCTTTGCAATTTTTCCAAGAGAGGTTCAAAATGCCAAGATGAGAAAATTGAGAGAGAGTGAGAAAATCTGTTTGTAAAGTGGCTGCTAGGGTTTCTATTTTGCAGAAAATGATCCTTTATACTTCTGTTTATGATTGGGTAAGCAAGGTTAATGGAAGTTTAATCATGATTTGCTAAAAATGACAACTTTGCTAATTGGTCACTTTTGCTTAAATGGTGAGGTGCAAGGCCAAGGCTGCGAAATTGGGCTTTGTAACATGTCAAAAATGAAAATTCTGATCAATTCCAAATGGCCAAAATGATTGAAAATGGTTATTTCAAAAAGTCAAATTTCACCCTCACTTGAAATTAATTCAAGTAAGTTCAAAAATGCCATTTTGATCTATGATGTTTTGATGAATGATGGTTACATATTTGGAAAGAGGGGATCAAATGTGACTTGTTGCAAAAAACCCCACCCAATTTGGCCAAATGGTTTGAGAGATATGGCCTTTTGAAGTTCAAAAATTTCTGAAAATGATTTGATCATATCTTGCCAACCATACATGGGAATTGAGTGTTCTTGGACGTTTTGGAAATGGGAGAACAAGATCTTCAACTTTCATGTTGGGAAAAAATTCGTTTGACGCTTGTATCATGATGTAAGTTTAGGATCAAGAAGTTTCCATTTTTGGCAAGTTTCAATTACAGGTCAAGTTTCTATTTTTGGAAATTTCTTGTCTGGCTTCAAATTCTTCCATGATGATGTTTGACATGTTATATGAGGCCTATATGGACATGAAGGAACCCTCTCAAACCAATTCCCACCATCAAAACCATAAAATCAAGCCCAGTTGACCAAGGTTGACTTTTTAGGGTTTCTGGTAAACTGTGCATTGACTGATGACTTCTGAACATCCAATCCTTGATCAAAACACTTCCAAAGGACCCCTAGGTCATGTGAACATGTTGGACCAACCCTAGGGCCTTGGCTCAATGGAAATTGTACTTGCTTGCTTGACTCACTGATCTCCTGATCAGTTTGACCTAATTCTTCTGACTGGCTTGCACTTGAGGCAAAAGGGACAATGCAATGCTATGCAGTGGACCATGTTATGTTATGACCTAATATGAGAATGTATGTACGATGATAGGTGCAAATTTGAGGTGCTACATAGATGAACTAATTGGTTCCCTCCAAACCTTTGAGATGGGATTGAATGATGGAACTGAAAAGAAAACCAAGAGCATTGCCTTCATATCCAACATAGAAGAGGAAAACAGTCAAGATATGGATAAAGAATGGGCCAATGAAGTTGCAATGTTGGGGAGACAATTTAATAGATTGTTAAAGAAAATGGATGTAAGATCCAAGGCAAATGTCAAGAACATCTCATCTGACATCAGCAATGGAAGAAGAGTAAGGTCAGAGGAGAAGCCCAAAGAAGGAAAAGAAGTAAAGTGCTATGAATGTGATGGGTATGGACACATTAGAACAGAATGTGGAACCTACCTCAAGAAGCAGAAGATGAGTCTTGCTGCCACCTGGTCAGATGAGAGTGATACAGAGGAGGCTGCAAATCTTGTGACTGCTTTGACAGGAAGATGGGGATCTGATGAAGACTCAAGTGATGGTGAAGTAACCTTTGAGGAATTGGCCTCTACCTACAGATAGTTGTGTCATAAAAGTGTAGAGCTGAGCAAGCAGGTTTTAAACCAGAAGAAAGAAATAACTCAACTTGAAAATGAGAAGGTAGAATACTTGGAAACCATCTCCAAATTGAAAACAGAAGTTGTGGCTCTGAAGGTCAAGCTAGATGAAAGTCAACAAGTTGAGAGCCAGAAGATAGTACAACTGGAGAAAGAAAAGGGAGAACATGTGGAAACCATAGTCAAGCTAAAAACTGAAGTCATGCTCTTAAACTCAAAACTAGAAGAGACAACCAAGTATGTAAGGATGCTAAACAATGGATCTGACTCCTTAGACAAGATTCTCCAAACTGGACTAATCACAGGAGCCAAATCTGGAATAGGGTACCATAAATCTAAGGCTGAAAGTAGTTACACTGGTTGCAAACCTCAAGCTAAACCTAAATGCAGCAATAGTAAGAGCAGTCCTAAGATGTCACATCATATGTCACATCATCAGAAGAGAAAATAGCAGAAAGGCAAACACCAAAGATGGAGATGTCATTACTGTGGGAAATTTGGACACTCAAGGCCCTTCTGCTATAAGCTATATGGTTACCCTACCCCTGTTCATCTACAGACTCACTATCAACCCAAACCCAAACAGCACAGGCCTATCAACAAGAAGCAATGGGTTCCTAAGACTAATGTTACAAGTCTAATAGCTCACAAAGAAGAGTGGTATTTTGATAGTGGATGTTCTAGACACATGACTGGAAACTCAGACTTGATAACTGATCTTCACCCTCATGACTTAAGCTATGTAACCTTTGGTGATGGAGAAAAAGGTGAAATAAAGGGGATAAGCAAGCTTGAGTGTCCTAGAGCTCCTAAACTTGACAATATTCTACTGGTCAAGGGCTTGACTTCAAATCTGATAAGCATCAATCAGCTAGGGGATCAAGGTCTGAATATCATCTTCACTAAAACTGAATGTCTGATTATTAACAAAAATAGTGAAGTGATTATGAAAGGAATCAGGACCAAAAACAAATGCTACATGTGGAGCTCTCAAATGGATGACCCCTCTAAGATGAATACAGTTGCGAGAAGAACCTTCAAGAGAAATGAAAAATGGCAGACAAGGATGTTACACCAGAAGCTAAGACCTAACCTCATGGAAGAGAAGGCCATGATGGCCCAAACACCTGAAAAAGGGGAACATATGACTGGTGGTATGCAGTCTGAAGTTAGTAAGAGCTTTGCTGGAACTGAGACACAAGGGACTATATGTGCAAGGAAAATTGAGATAGAAAAGATATCAGATGAAAGCAACAATTCTCAACTAGGTTGGATGAAACTACTGATAATTATATACAATGTCACACTCGATGCTTTGACATTATATTATGACAACCTGTATGGTACACCTATGGCCAAAGATCATATTCAGCACAGTTGGACCAAGTACATTATTTGCTTCCATCACTCATTTAAAAAATATGTGGAAAACAAACTCATAGTTCTACAGCATGAAATACAACTAACCAACAAGACTGCAAGGGATTTGTATGATGTCCAACTGAAATATGAAAGGGGGAAATTAGGGGCTTGGTTTCTTGAGAAAATATGGCAATTAATGTGGAGTGGAAAAGGTAACAAAAATATTGTCTGCCCAATGAAAAGAAAAAGCCACATTAATAATGAATCATCTCCTAGTATTGGAAATAGTATCTATTTCATTAGCACACTCTTCCTGAACACAATTCTTTCCATCTTCATCAATCTACTCAGAGAACCTCTGCTAGGGCAAAGAAACTCTTCTCAGAAGTTCAACAACATGTCTCAACATCCATCAACATCCAGCTCAAAACCCTTTCATACAAGAACTTCCTCCATGGAATTCTTAGATGAAGATTTGATGGACGTGACTCCTCTGCGTATGATACCAGGTGACGTCCCAGGCTCCCCTTCCATGGCTGGAGCTAAGCAAGGTAACACTCCTGAAAAATCTCCTGATAAAGAGGACATGCACTCTACTGATTGCACCATAAGAAACCTAGTTACTAGGATACTGAATGAAAAGCATGGAGTCAAGGATATTTTTACCCCTCTGTCCAGAAGGGACCCCTCTCCTGAGGTGGAAACCCAAGTTGAGAAAGATGATGACTCATCTAGAACAGAAAAGGAAGTAGCTGCTGAGGGACTATGTTCTCTTGGAAAAAACTTACCTAGCATGTCCCCTGATACTGCTCAGGATATTGAGGAAGAAAGGTCTGAGGAAGAAGATGACACGTTGGTCAATCTTGTGAAAACAAGTGTAGCTAATAAATTGAGAAAGAGGAAGAGTATTGCTGAGATAAGGACAGCTAGGAGAGAGAAAAAGGTTGCTGGTATAGGTCCCTCCAAGTCTTGGAGTAAAGTAGAGGTCAGGAAGAGGAAAGAAAGTGAGAGTTCTGAATCTGATGAGGATGTCGAATACGATGTCTCAGACATCCCCCCTGTTAAAAGGAAGTCATCTTGACAATATCTCTTTTCATGTAGAAGATGGTGCTGCCAAATGGAAGTTTGTGACTCAAAGAAGGGTAGCAGTTGAAAGAGAATTGGGAAAAGAGGCAAGTGAAGTAAAAGAAGTCATGGAGTTAATTAAGGCAGCTGGTCTTATGAAAACTGTGATTGCTCTGCCTCAGTGCTATGAGGGGTTGGTCAAAGAATTCATTGTGAACATCCCTGAGGAGATTTATGAAAGAAGCAGCAGGGAGGTCTGCAAAGTTTTTGTAAGGGGTAAGTGTGTGAAACTTTCACCTACCATCATCAACAAGTTCCTAGGGAGAGGAACTGATGGAGGAGTAGATCTAGAGACCACAGACAATGAGGTCTGTAGAATTATTACAGCTGGCCAAGTTAAGGAATGGCCTAGTAGGAAACACCTATCAGCTAGTAAGCTCACTGTTAAATATGCCATTCTGCACAAGATTGGTTCAGCAAATTGGGTACCTACTAATCATGTCTCTACCATCTCCATTGTCCTTGGAAGAATCATTCATGCTATTGGAACCAAGATAAACTATGACTTTGGCAAATTTATATTTGATCAAACCATCAGACATGCTTCTACAAATGCTGTGAAGTTACCTATTGCTTTCCCTTCCCTTATGTGTGGCATTATCCTGAGCCAACAACCAGGCATACTCAATACAAATGACATGCCAAGCAGAAGAAAAACCCCTCTATCCATTCATTATAAGTTGTTTGAGGGAAGTCATATAAATGATGTTGTTATGACATCTGACAGAAGAGAGCCTGCATCTCAAGGAAGCCTAATTGATCAATTGAAAGATACCTGCAAGGAATTGGAGAAGGGTATGAAGGTGGCCAAGGCAAGAAAAGAAGATTTGGAAGCTCTTATTTGTAGCCTGGAAAAAGAGGAGTTAGAGAAGGTTGGTAAGGATTCAGATGGAAAAGCACAATCCAGTGGCAGCTCTGGAAGCTCTGAGTGTTCTGAAGATGAAGATGAAGGTGAAGGTGATACTTCTTCTTCTGATTAATGGCTCCTGCCTGAATTGAAGACTGGGAGGTGTGGTGGAAGCTGGGCTACTGTTTGGAAGGTTGTTGTCTTGATTGTTTTTTTATTATGTATTTTGTGGCAGTCCTTATTGATGCCTGTTATGTAATTTTTAGGGCTCTTAAAAGAGTTCCTTGGATTTATTCATTATCTCAGCTTTCAGCTGTGTATAATGATGGTGTGTACTTCCTGAATATTTTGTTTTAACATGCTTAATGTTATAACATCTGATCTAACATTCTCTGCTAGGCTAATAGATATTTATTTTGTCTAATTGGTCACCTTTGGTCAATTTTGACTAAAAAGGGGGAGAAGTGCTTGATATGGAAGCTGTTGTGGAAGTTGTATGTGGCTGGACAGAAGGACAGCTATTGCACAGGTGCTAAAACAGAATGGTGTTCTGTTTACAGATGTTTACAGATGTCAAAGAGGATGTCTGATATGGTGCACATGTGCTGATGTTGAAGCAGATGCCAGAATGACATTCTGGCTGGTACAGGTGCTGGAGTTACAGTAGCTGTTATTTGATGAATGCACAGATTTAGGGGGAGAAGAAGTACCCTTGTGCATTGTGCATTTGTGTGTCTTACTAGTTGCATCCATAACTAGTAATTATGTTGGTTGTTGCATAGATTTAGGGGGAGGAGAAGTACCCTTGTGCATGTGTGTATTACTAGTAGCCATAGCTAGTAATTGTTTTGCTTCTGCTGCTGATTAAACTTCTGTTAAGTTGTTTAACTGTTGATAGTTTACCTTGTGAACAAAAAGGACTGATATATGTTTTAGCCAAAATTTGCCAAATTGGGAGTTTGTTGATTCTAAGTATTGGAAGCAATTTTGGTAAAACAAAGAGTGTTCACAAGATGTTATGTGTGATGTCTTAACATGAGATATCCTATGCACCTGCTGGAGTTCAAGAACATGTGCATGCAGGATTGTTTCAGAATGCCACATACAATGCCATGGCTTCTGATATTGGATGTACCTGCTGGAGCTTAAATGAAAGACATGTTCATGCAGGATTATTTCAGATGACATACACAATGTCATGGCATCTGATATGGCTGTACCTGCTGGAAGTTATAAAATGAATTATTGGATTATGCAGGATTTTTCCAGGATGTCAGACCCGATGTCATGACATCCTGTACACAGATCATTCAGTATGAGTGTCTGGTGTTTTATGATTGCACAATTAATGACAATCTTTGGATGATTAAAGATATGGCTAGCTGGCGCATTCAATCATGGATTACAACCAGATTTACTTATTTTCCAAGGAGATCTATACAGCTGTTCTAAAAAGATTTGATTGGAAAATAGATTTAGGGTTTTCAAGATGTCCAAGCCCAACTGAGAGCTTCTATAAAAAGGGACTTAGAAAACCTGTTTGAACACACAACCAAGACTGAGCGAAATACAGAGAGAGAGCTAGGGTTTGTGTCTGTTTAGTCGTAAGACTTGTAGGTCATTCAAGTCATCCTTTGATGATTGAATTGGACTGATTTGTGGTTGTAATTTGTCACTCTAAAGCTGTTAAGCAAGAGTGTGTGTCTTCTTGATCAAAGATGTGAAGCAAGATCAAGAATGTGTCTTCTTGATTGAAACTGTGAAGTAAAATCAAGAGTGTGTAATTGAAAAGTATTTTCTTTTCTCAAGGGATTGTTGTTTAAAATCACTGGTGTGTGATTGTAAGGGAAGTGAGTGGGTTCTCATATCTAAGAGTGCTTAGGTAGAAATTGCACGGGTAGAGATTAGGTGAGAAAGACTGTAACTTGTTGAAGTGTACGAAGAGTCTTTGAACTAATTCTATTTTAGTGAATTTCCTTCCTGGCTTGGTAGCCCCCAGACGTAGGTGAGTTGCACCGAACTGGGTTAACAATTGCTTGTGTTATTCGCTTTACCATTCTATATTTTTTTTATCCATTGTGTGTTAACAGATATTAGTGTCGTGACATTACCTTCGACATCTTATATCTGATACCATAATTTCAAGGACCTTGCCCCAGCTTTGCTAGCCAATTCCATAGCCAAACTCCATAGAATTCCTTGAAGATTTCTCTTGAAATCGAGTTTTTGTTCAACTCAAGATTATGAACAGAAGCTACTAATAGAAGGTGATTTTTATCAATTTTCATCTCTTCGATTCTCCCTCAATACTCTAGATCTGAACTCAATTTTGTGATGGCTGAAGTCCCACCAATGTAGGCAACATGACTAAGTTGTTTTGGACTTGATTCGAAGCAACTCAGATTGAACACCTCAATTTTCATCTCCATTTTTCTAATTATAGAGTGAGAGATGGAAGAAATGGAGATGATATTCGTGATCCTTGCAATTTTTTCTTTAAAATGATGTATGATTCATTCATTTATGGAGTCTTTTGATCCTGCTAGTCCGTTGTCCCTCACCGGAGAAGATGACCAGAGATAGGGCTTCGGTGGTGGCATGGCTTGTCCCTCACCCTTGGATCTTCATTCCAAGTTCTAATCTTGACCATTGCTTTTGATTACCATGCATGTGGACGTGTTGACTGAGTGCATCATGGAACGTGCGCTTGTGGCCATCAGATCTACCACCTCAATTAATGAGGGAGATATGATGGACCATGTTTTTCTGTTTTATTTTAATTTTCTAAAAAGATTTTTTAATAGCATTCCTTTCCAAAATTCATTATAAATTCATTTTTGATCCAAATATTATGGGACCAATGCCAAAAATTCACAAATATTTTCCTCTTTCCATTTTCGATTTAAAATTAATTTTTGATTTAATTTTGATATTTTGGATGAATTTTGTGATTTTTAACTTGTTTAATTAGTTTTTAATTACTTGTGACTTTTCAAAAATGCCAAAAAAAATTATTCAATGGTCCTTTGACCTTGCTTGACCTATGATAAATCCCTTGGCCATTTCTGTGTTTTGAAGGGGTTTTAGGTTTTTGACCTTTACAAAATTATTTTTCTTCATTTTAAAAATGTTTTAAAAATAGTTTAATTGATGTAATGCTTTGATGAACTTTTGTATTGACTTTGTGTTGATCTTACTTCTGTTTGGCCTTGGTCTTGGTTGAATTGGACCTTGACTTGGTCAATACCATTTGAGTTAGGGGGTTGATGAAGTTTAAACTCCATCCCTCAAGACGACTGAATAATATTGATCAAGTAAGGTTCATCCCTTGACCAATTTGGGAACTCTTTCACTTTATCTCTCCATCTTCATCTTATTTCTTCCCCAACCATCTCTTGGCCAATGATTTCTCATGGATCATTAGCTAGTTGATTCATCAATGACCTTGTGTCAGATGAATCAACATAAGCTTGATTGAGATAGGCCCATCCCTTCTTATTTTTGTGTGTGGTATGCTTTAGGAGCTTGGTCTTGGATACCTTGTCTCTAGCATGCATTAACACCAACATTATTACTGGTCGGCCTTAGATAGTTGTAACTTCAACATAAGTCCAATTACGATTGCTCAATATAATGCTAAATTTGTCCCAAAGGCAATAACATTTTTATAAGTGAGATTGTAAGGTATTGTGTGAAAATTTTGGCTCGTTTTCCATTTGTGAGAGCTAGTGGCATACTGGTTGATTTTATCCAAGTTGGAGTCCTTCTCATAAATGATGTATATGTTCATATTCTGATGCTTGTGAGTGGATAGTTGAGTGTTCTCCAAAAAATGACTAAAACATCATTTTCTTCTCTTAGTAACATTTACTAACATCTTATTATATTAGATTTATTTTAGTGTCATTTACTTCATGCTTTTATTTCTTTTTATTTATTTTATGCTTTTATTTTAGCATCTCATATCATATTTTCCCTTTGCCCACTTGGGCCTATGTTTATGCTTCGGTTATTTTCATTTTCCTCACTTAAGCCATTATATTTTGTACTTGTGACATATTTTGTGCTTGTGATCTTATTTTGTTTGTGGCCTTAGTACCTTAAAACACTTAATTTGGACCTATGGACTTAGAGTAGACAACATCCCTGAGCTATGAAGGAAAATTGGCCAATGCCATTAATCTGATACAAGCTTGAAAGACTCCCTTGGGTTTATCTGATACACTCTTTCTCTTTCTCTTTATCTAAATTGTGGTTGTGACCTTATTGTTATTATTTGATGTTTTCTCTTTGAGTATCTTTCAAGGGATTTTTTAGCTGATACACATAAAGGATATTTAAGATTACTTGCTTTGGAGTGCTAGCTTGGATGTTTGGTTATCTTTATTTGATACCATTGAGCTTCTTATTAATTGCTTGGATGATTATGGCTTTGTTGCTTGCTTGACAATCCAAGGGAAATGGGTTTTTATCTGACATTATTGTCTTGTGGATGCATCCCATGGGTTAGATCTTTTCGACTCAAAACTTTTAATCTTGTCTAGGATAGTACCTTCATATTCTCCTTGTTCTTTAATTTCAAATTCTCCTTCTCATTTTCAAAACTTCTTTGCTTGTTGTTTTTTAAACTTAGACTTGTTTTAATGAGTAGAAACCTTGGCTTTATGCCATTGATTTTCAAACTATTTTCTTAATCAAATTTGTAAAAAGACTTAATCATATTGACTTTATTTTCAAAAGGACCAAAAAGAACTAATAACCTCATCTAATAATTTTGGTCACTTTGTGCCTTTTTCCTTTTAACCTTTTCAGAAATAAAGAATTTAGATTTGAGTTATTGTTGGTTGAGAAGTAATTCTCCCATTCCATGATATGTTGAGTGTAAGACTTTCCATTTACTAGCGGTTAGTGGCATACTTGTTAATTTAATCTAAGTTGGAGTCCTCTCTCTTGAATGTTGTAAAGCCCTCATTATTGATGGATGTTTAGTTGAGTATTCTCCCATTGATAACAAAAGATCTCTAAGCTTTTGTTAAAATAAATCCACCCGTCTTTGAAATTTTTATCACGAACTACGAGGTTTTGATTCCTCATTTATGTTGGTACGTAGGCATAAGACCAAAAGTCTTACCAAACACAAAAAATGTAAATAAATGATTTTTTTACTCATCCCCTTACTCTATTTTTAAAACAAACATCTTTTTCAACCAAAACACTTACACACAAAAAGGACTCCCTAGGAGTACCTATGACACTTTGAGTGCTAATACCTTCCCTCTGTGTAACCAACCCACTTACCAGTAATCTCTGACATTTTATTAGTTTTTATTTGAAAACTTCTTACCTTTGGGTTTTGTTCTTACTTTTTCCCCTTTCCTTTGAAAACAATAAAAGCGCGGTTGTTACTCTGGTTTTATTGATGTTGAGTTAGCCAATAGCTCAGCGGTCATGAATTTACCGCTACAAAAAAAGTGGCAACTCTGCTGGGGAGTAGTCCCAAATGGGTTTAGCCTATTTTTTGTGTGTATTATATTTATTGATTATTGGTGTTTGTATGTTTGTATATATGTATGTGTGATATTTTATGTTTGTTGTGCTTAAGTTCTATACTCGAACTTGAGTGCAATCTAAGATAGGATGGTGGATATAATCATGTTGGATTTGATGGAGTCATTCCTGAAAGAGTTGACTTGAGACCCCCCACTCAGTGGAGACCCCTTTGGAGTTATTGGTGTCACACGAGTAAGTTGTGGATAGGCACTACTTTCTCTGGCCTGGGAGTCCGAGAAGCTGAAGAATATAGATCATTTAACCCAACTTGGCCTATTTAGGACGTATTGCAAAGAATGTTCAAGTATAGACTTGATAACAGTTGTTACGCGATACTACACTCAGACGAGTTTCTCTTGATAATACTATGGTTTGATGAGTCAGTCATCCAAACCTAATGTATCTGATAGATGGGATCACGACTCTGGGAACTTTCTAGAACATGCTATACATGTTTTTATCCTTAGTACACTCATTTGGGATGGTTCTTAACCCGACCCCATGCTCATGACTCGCAATAAACCCTTTGATTCTTGGTTGATCCGATCAGTTACCGTTAATTTCAATGGATCTTGGGTGTTGATGAGGTGAAAACCTTAATCCACCAAAATGGATGATTGATCTTGACGATGAATTTCTTCATCCTTTGACCTTTGTTTGTGTTTGCCTTGTGTGTGATTGTTGCATTCATGCATACATACACATCATAACGTTCATCACAAAAATAAATTTCAAGGAACTAAGGTCGTGTTTGCAAATATTTTCAGACTAAGGATTGTGGGTGAAGGAACACTAAGAAATACAGTTTTAGATATCCATATTTGAAAGAGTTAAGGAAGCTAGCATCCTTTGTAGTTGATCCCATGGATTTCAAAGGACGTCATGGGAGACTTTTTTTTGTACTGTCTACCGAGGTTGTTGAAGGACTCTTGAGTGTGTTGGTTCTATGATCCTCTGTACCGGTGCTTCACCTTCTCGATTATCAGCTTATGCCTACGTTGGAGGAGTATGCTTATCTCTTGGGTATACCTGTATCTGACAAGATGCCTTTTAGTGGATTACAGGAGATTCTGAAATCTCAAGTCATAGTTGATGCTCTTCATTTGAAGAAGTCTGAGATTGATGCAAATATGACGAAGAAAGGAGGTATCCGAGGACTGGCTTCTGAGTTTCTAATTGGGAGAGCTACCGCTTTTGCTCAAGCTGGTAATATGGACACCTTTGAGCAAGGAAGCCTATTTCTAGGTTGATTGAGCAAGGAAGCCTCTTGTCTGAGGACTTGAGCAAGAAATTCTCTTTCTAGGTTGATTGAGCGAGGAAGTCTCTTGTCTGAGGACTTAAGCGGAAGTCTCTTTCTAGGGTGATTGAGTATCGAAGTCTCTTGCAAGTATGCTTGAGAAATTTGTAACTTGTTTGATTATAGTGAAAAGTTCTTGTTGAGGTAATGGGATTAGACTACTCTCAATTGAGGAGAGGAACCAGGATAATCTTTGTGTGTTGTTTGCATTTACTTCTGATCTTTGTATTTCCGCTACTGTGTTTTCTTCTGATATCAGAGTCTGAACATATCGATTCAGAAGTGAAATCAATTTTTGGGCACACACAATCCACCCCCCCCCCTCTTGTGTATTTTTCTCACCTTCATACTTTGTTAGAAATTCTACAAACTTGTCATTAGATTCTTTTGTACATTGATTGTGCGATTACCCTGTCAAATTGAGTGAATAAAAGTAAAATGAGAGATAGGTTGAGTACTTGTGTGTTTGGATGAACTTTTTTCTGAGTTAATTGCATTGAAGTAAGGAACATAAGTGTTGATCAGAAAAATAAAGGCGGTGTTCATTGGTAAGGGTAAGCATTTTAATTATGATGAAATATTCAGTAAGTAGACAAGTAACAAAGTAAGTTTGGGTTAGTGAAGACACTCGGTCATTACATAAAATTGGCGAGTAATTTCGACGAAATTGGAAGAATAATGAGCAAAAACCAAGTAAAAATGTGGAAGAAGTGAACAAAGTTGCAATAGAGAGAGAAACATGTAGTTAGTGATAAATTGAAGAAAAAAGGAAGAAAAATAATCAAGTTTGCTTCTAGAATTCTCGCGGCCGCGATGTGACGCAATTAGAACTAACGTGGGTGCGGTGAAGCGAAAAGCCCGACACATTTTACAGCTTTAAATAGGGAATTTTGAGAGCTTTTTAGAGGTTCCAAATTTGAGATGAAAAGTGAAGGATATGAGCTTTTGGAAGCACGATTTTGAGAGCATTGGAGTCATTGGAGAGTTTATTTCCCATAGATTTTGATGGAGAATTCTTATCAACTCATAGTAATTGTTAAATTCTCTATGAGTAGGTAAGTTATTCTAGGTTAGGTCTTTATGAGATGAACCTTTTTGTACTCTGTTGGATCATATGATTGTTTGAGATTTATTGAATATTTTTATGTTATTACTATTATTTAATTATTCTTGATTTTAATGCTTTTTGTGTGTTGACGAGCGCATTGGATTATTGACCGTAAGTCTACATATCCGATCTAGGACAATTATTCAACTTGGTATTTAACTAAGAATAGGTAATTATAAGTTGTGGATTTTGAATTAACAATTAGAAGACTTAGTTTAACTCTGAATTGGCCTAAGGAATTATGAAATTATTGTGTAAATTAGTGAGATGTACCGCAAGGAATCAGGTACAGTGATCTTGTTAATTCATCGTGATATTTTAACATAATTGTAATTTTTTTAATACACAATTCTCAACGGGTATAATTAGGGAATTTGATATAAAAAATATAATCTCCTTTCGTCATCGACTTTAATCCGTTAATTTTCTCGTTCTTATTTTCATACCAAATTGCTATAAAAAAAACTCCCCAAATTATTTAGTTTAATTTACACTGTTATGTCTTTGTTTTAATTCACAATCCTTGTGGAGACAAATTATTTTATTACTTCGACGAGTCAGACACATTTGCTAGTTTAATCCATTAATACTCTACCATATTCACCTCTCTACAAGTCCAAAGTTTGGGCATTACAATATGTTACTCTCACTCTACTTGATATTGACTTTTGTGTCAACAAGGAATGTCAATTTATGGCTAATCCACTTGAGATTCATTGCAGTGTTATCAAAGAATACTAAGACACTTAAGTGGGACGATCACTAATGGCTTGATCATCTCACCAGTTAATCCTCTTCATCAGTTATCTCTAACGATTTGTAGTGATTCAGATTGGACTAGTGTTAATGATGATCAAAGGTCAACTTTAAGATCTTGTATTTACTTTGGTCCTAACTTGGTCTCTTGGAGTTCAAAGAAATAATCTCTTTTGCAAGGTCAAGCACGAAGGCTGAGTATTAGGCATTGGCTCACAGAACTTCAGAATTGTTATGGCTCGAGTCACTTTTGACATAACTCCACATAAACTATCTTACACCTATTTTGCTATGTGATAATCTCAGGGTTGTCATGGTCTCTCATTATCCAATCCTTCGTACAAAAACAAAGCACATAGAGTTAGACATTTACTTTACGAGAGAGAAAGAGTGGTTTCAAGCCAGCTATAAATCTAACATGTTCCTAGCTATGCTCTGACGAAACCTCTTTCTTTCAGGTTGTTTCACGAATTCGGGTCCAAATTTACGGTTGATTCTCTTTAAGCTCCGAGAATTTGCAGGGGAGCATTAAAGATATAACATCCAAATGTAGTTAGACTACATAAAAGCTTGCAAACCAAATTTGTTTGGTGGTTAGAAGAATTAGTTGTTTTGCAAGCCAAATTTATTAGAGGAGTTAGAAAAATGTAACTAACTTCCATTAGACCTAGCTTATATAAATAAATACCTAGCAATCACTACTCATCAATGTAATGATTTCATTTTATTTATACAAGCAGATGTCGTATCATCAGTCTCCCATATGCATTATCGTCTATTCAAATATTTTCAAATTTCAATACAAAATTAGATTCTTTTAAAAAAAATTAATATTACATATATTACTTTTTAAATTTTACAAAATTAGTTATTTTCTTTTAAAAATTAATATTACTTATTTTATTTTCAATTAAATATCTTTATTTATAATAAAACTGAAAACACTTGCACACTTTAGTAAAAGTGTTCTTATCTATTTTTCATTATATATATAATTTTCTAAATGTAGATGAAATAATTAACAAGATATATAACTCATTTTATTTAGAAGGGACAGAGTAGAATTTAACATAGTAATCCACATGTTGATGACGTTACCTGTTTTAGTTTATGAATATTATATATACATGCAACAAATTAAGTGATACAACTGCATGTGTAAGTTTCAAGGAAAGTATGAATTATCAATTCTAATCAATAAAAAATGAGTTACAATTTGATTGGTCATATTTATGTAAACTATGTTTCTCTAACTTTATCACCACCAATTTGTTTCCCACTTGAAAGCTCTAATGTTGGAAATCCAATCCTAATTAATGAATTCCATAGTGACATGTTTTTAATATAATGATGCATGTATGTGTGCCAGCTGAGACAAATTAGCCTGAATCATAAAGTTGAATAGTTATCTATTGCCTTAGGCTAGTCACTCTCGATTGTAGAGCTCTAAATATTAATTTAAATAAACTTCAGCTATTTGTATTTAGACACTTTTTATTGGGCTCGATGTACATAAATATTTATTAATCTATTAATATTTGGATGATAAAAAAATGTTCTTTTTTCAAGATTTTATTTTCTAAAATTTTAATTTAATCTTAAGAATATATTATTAGACTTTTAAGAAGATTTTTATGGTTTATTATATTTCTTTCTTAAAAAATAGATTAAACATTAATAAAATAAAATAAAAAAACTCGAATCACCTCAGCATCAATTTGGTTATAAGTTTAAAAAGAAAACATGTATGAAGGAGTGTAAATATAGGGTGGAAAGACTGATAATTCCTCAATTATAATAAATTTGTATCAAGGTTCAACCCTAATATCATTCCTTTATACTATCATTTTAATATACTCACGGAATATATTCAAGAGCTAGCATTAAGATAATGTTTTTTTGAAGATGGTATAGTCCTATTTCGATACTCGAAATAGTAATTAAATGAGATGTTGGAGACTTGAAGGTGACATTTAGAAACATGTGTCTTTCACCTAAGTGGAGGTAAGACATAGTTTACAGAATGTAAGTTCAACAAAAAAAAAAGCATTTATAATTTAGGGATGAAAATTGGAGACCTTGTCATCGCAAAAATCATATGGTTTAAATATATTGGATTCGTAATACAAAATGAGGGCGGAATAAAAAAAAAAGATGTAAACCATCGAATTCAATGGGAGACTAAAATGGAGAAGGGTTTAAGGAATTTTATGTGACACAAATGTATCACTCAAGGTAAAGAGAAAATTTTATTGGACTGTGGTAAGATATACAATATTGTACGAGATAGAATGTTGGGCGATTAAAAATCAACACGTGAATAAAGTAAGTGTAACAGGGATGCGTATATTGTGTTGGATGTGTGGTAAGACTAGATATTATGAGATTAGAAATGACAATATTAGAGAGAGTGTTGAGATAACACCTACAGTAGAAAAGATGGTGGGAAAAAAACTTAGTTGGCTTGAACATGTAGAGAGAAGACCTGTAGAATTTGTGGTAAGAAGAGTAAATTAGATTGAGAGAAGTCAAACAACTAGAGGTAGATGAATACTTACAAAAAAAACTATAAGAGAATTTATTAAGAAAGATCTCAAGATTAACGATTTGATTTCCCATTAGTGGGATTGAGGACTGAAGGTTTAACTATAGATCAAGCAGTCCCCAAAGTCGCTTCAAGTAAAATGAAAAAACATGAGAAATCGTGTTCCAATAATCAACACGCTTTCATATCATTTGTCTTTGACACTTTTGGTTTTCTAATATCAAAGACACTGGTTCTTTTAGAAAAAGTCCAAAGATTCATGCATAGCAATGTTGTGTGGATCTTTTAGAAAGAGTCCAAAGATTCATGCATAACAATATTGTGTTTCCTAGAATAATGAATGTAATTTTAAGGGAATTGATTATATTATCTAAAAAGGGATAGCGACACAGCTTGTTGTCCATTTGCGTTTTATATTTTATAAACATGGATTATACATAATGCTTATACACAATTCAATTGAAAAGAAGTTTAGAATAGACCATTCATATCGTCGATTTTTGTTAATAGTATACTACTTGATTGTTTGATTGTCTCTTTTTAATTCAAGAAATTTGTTTATATATATATATATATATATATATATATATATATATATATATATATATATATATATATATATTTTTAATCTTGCAATTTACCAATTTGATTGCCAATTACTCCCAATTGCATGGGTTACGCGCAATATTATTATTTTGTTAATTAAGCTGAAAAGGCAAGGGTTTAAAGTTTAAATAAACTAAAATACCAGACTCACACTCACACATGTTCAAAAAGGTAGATATAGAAAAAAGTTGCCTTTGTTATTTTCTTGTTAATTTAAGCAATGAACTGGATTCTGTTGTCATTCCCAATAAAATGCTACTATACTAAAGATGGAGTATCCATTTGAAAGCATAGGCTTCACCATTAGGTTTCCCTTCGAAGCAAAAGGACACGACGTATCACCATTAGATTCTCCATTAAAAAAAATAAGACTAAAGAAAATGCATTTACATATGGATTCTGATTCAAGTATCATTCTTCTCTCTCTAATCAACTTCTCGTACTTAGCTAGCTGCTTATAGGTTAAGCCTTGGATTAATATAGCAAGCAAAAGCAAGCAGGAAATTGTATAGTTGGTCTACTCAATTTTTTTAATAATTTAATAGTTCAATTGATAAAATATAATATTTATAATAATGTATTAAGTGGAGTAACACTATATAGAGTTACACTTAAAATAAGTTGATTTTTCATTGTATATATGAAAAAGTTGATATATCTAATATCTTTTAGGTTTTGAATGAAGATATGACCTTAAAATTTATTAGTGTGATAGTTCTTGTTGTAATTTTATCATATTTATAATGATTGGTTGTATTTTAAAGATTGTTCAATAATTTTTATGATTTTAAATAAATGTTTGTTCAAAGTTGTTTGGTTGCGGAAAATAAAATGATAGAAAATAAATTGAAATTCAGTATTACTAATGAGAAAATTTATTGGATGTAGTACCTCAATACTATCTACTAATTAACACACTAATAAATTATTAGTGTGATTAGTTAGGAGATTAGTAATCCATTTGTCACACTAATTGAAACCTTCACTATGTTATGACCAATTAAGTGGACAAAGGGGGAAGTTTAGTCCTTTCACTCTTGGATGCAAGTAAATAATTAAACTTATTTTATTAAGCCCATACTTTTTTTTTTGTTACAAATCAGAATTAAAGTAGAAGATGGAGAGAACACATGAAAGGAAAAGGAAGTGAGAACACGCACACAACCTTCTTCATCCTTGATGTTGCATGTCTCAAGAACAATTTAATTCCTTATTTAGTTGATAATTTGAATTCAAATATGAACCAACATCTTTCATCCATCAAGGTAAGTCCTTAGTTAGGATTTGGGGTTAGAAATAAAGGCTTGCATGATAATGGATGAGTTTTGTGATAATTGCCTGAAATTATATCAATGGTATGCCTAATTGCTTAAATGCATTACTGATTTACTTGCATGTTGAACTTATAACCTTGTATCATGTGGTTCATACTTACTATGTTGTGAATTTGCCTTTTGTATTTTTGAATGTTGTATTTCTGCATTTTCTGCAATTATCGTATAGCGAGAAACAGGATTCGTTAAGAGAGCCTTCATGAATAGACATGTAAATTATGGGTTGAGTCCTGCTCAACGAGAGAAGGTTTCGTCCAGCGAGCCTACTTATTTAAAGGAATGAGGTTCATTCAATTTGAGCTTGCTTCAAGCTCGCCCTGACCTCACTAAGGGAAATTTTCTGGGTTGCCTCGCTTAGCGAGAGATAGTTCGCCCAACGAGCAGGTGGTTTCAGGAAAAAGTAAAATTTTTGCCTGATCGTTCTGGTGTCACTAAGTGAGTCTGACAATGTATAATTTATTCCCTGACACTGCTTGTGACGTATATTAAGCTCCATAACTTAGAATAAGTTGCGGTTAGATGCGTTGGCAAGTTAACACAGAGGATTATGACATAGTGGGAGTTTCGTCCTTAACTTCCATTCCATTTTCCCTGGTTTGTCTGTTGTGTTCTATTTTGAAATATCATATGTGCGTTCTATTATACAGATATAGTAAATGAATGGGCCTGATTTTATACTATTCTAGATTCACTCATATAACCAGTAATGAACATATATGTAATTATTCTATGAAATGGTTAATGGTGAGAATAAACAATAGTTTGAATAACTATGTATTAATCGTGATGAGGTGTCCCGTTAGTGAATGGACTCATGAAGGAATATGTATATTACTTGTGTGATGGTTCGACACTATAACGGTACATTTTTTGAGATTAAGCTATTGATTAACTTAATGCACAAAGCAAGAGTCGTCACCGCGCTTTTATTATTTCCAAAGGAAAGGGAAAAAGAACGAACAAAACTCAAAGAAGTTTTAAAACAAAACTAATAAAAACATAGATAACGGTATGGGGGTTAGTTATGCAAAGGAAAGGTACTAGCATCCTAAACATCTATAGTACTCTATAGGAACCTCTTTGAAAATCTGTGTATTTTGGCTTAAAAAAGGGGTTGTTTGCAAAAGATTGGGGAGATGAGAAGAGAAATGTTTTTTTCTTTTAATTTTTCTATTTGTCAAGACTTTCTGAGTCTCGTGCCTACGTACCAGCAAAGTGCAATGGAGGATCAAAACCTCGTAGTTCGTGGTAAAAATAAAAAAAATGTTTGTTTTGATTCATTTTTAGTGAAAATATATTTTGTCATTTCAAGGAGAATACTCAAGTAGTCACCCATAAGTATGAGAACTTTGCATCACCATGGAGAATGGATCCAACTTTGATAAAGACCAACAAGTATTTCACTAGCTCTCTCAGGTGGAAAATAATTATCATCAGTACTATGGGGATAGGAGAATTACATCTCAACTACAGAAATGAATCATGTCTAAAATTTGAGAAAAAAAAAGTTTTTAAAAGAAAAAGGGCACAAAATGGTTTGAATGAGTTATGTATTTTTTAAGTCTTTTGAAATTGGTTTGAATATTCTTAAGATGTTTTAGCATTCATTAAGAAAATATTTTTGAAAATCACTTGAGAAAAGTCAAGGTTTGTTGAGAAAATGGTTCAAGTTTGAAAACAAGAAGGTTTTTAAGAAAAAAGAGAAGATTTTGAAAATTAAAGAAGGGGAGGAGATGTAGAGACTATCTTAGAACATAAAGTAAAAGCTAGGGGGAAATATCTAACTAAGAGATAGCAAGCTTTATGACATGAGTCAAATAAGAATTATCTCCTTTAGATTAAGACTCAAGCAAGCCAAATGAGCAAAGAATAATCCATGTATCAGATGAAACCAAATAACCAAGCCAAGTTTTCAAAAGAAGCCCAAAGTCAAAGATAGCAGATGAATCCCAAGGTCTTAAATCACAAACTTCCAAAGCAAGGGTCAAGATCCTAGTTCTAAGTCCATAACTCCACAACAATGCTAATGATGGTAACCTCAAGTCCATGAATTAAGAGAACCAAAATTTTTAGGGATTTTTCCTTTATTAATGTCTTTAAAAGAAAAAGAAGTCCAAATGGACAAAGAAAAAAAATATAAACATAAACAAAGGTCAAAGTGGACAAAGAGTAAATAGCATAAGCACAAACAATATGATATGAGATGCTAAAATAAAAACATAAAGTAAATAATAAGAAATATAAAGCATAAGATAAATGACATTAGAGTAAAATTAATATAATAATATGTTAGTAAGTTGTGTTAGTAATAAAAAAATAGAAAGACAATTGGTCATTTTTGGGAGAACACTCAACTATTCACCCACAAGCATGAAAATATGGACCTCAATTATTCACACAATATCATGGGAAGTAGGAGACTTACAATCTCACTTATGAAAATGGCTTACTTTCAGGACAAACTTAGCGTTATGTTAAGCAATTTTAATTGGAGTTATGTAGAAGTCGCAACTATATGAGGTCGGCCAATAATAATATTTATGTTAAAACATGATAGAGAAATGATATGTAAATCATTATCCTAAAGTTATGCCACAAAAAAAATAAAAGAGGATGGATCAAGCAAAAAGGCTAGGATAGTGGTCCATTACATCAATCAATACTTCTTGATACTTAGGAAAAACTTATGCATCAATCCAAAGTACCTTAAATGATCCATAATTAATTAGGAGGTAGATTTGAAATGATGAAAGTTCATCAAGTACAAATTCACACATCATGAACAATATGAACACAAACCATCCAATTGATCAAGAGGAAAAAGGAAGAGAATGAGATGAAAAGGAAGAGAACAAGAGAGACCAAACCAAAATTGGATCAAAGGATTGATCAAGTCATCATCAAAATCAATCATCCATCTTGGTGAATTAGGGTTTTCACTCCATCAACACCCAAGGTCCATTGAGTTTGATGTGACATATGATCAAAATAGCCAAGATCCAAGGCCAACAGAAGTCAACAAAGGTCAAACAAGCATAAAATGCAATAACATAAAATAAAATACATCAAAATTATTTTTAAAATGAATTTTAAAATGGAAATAAAAGATAAAATGCATAAAGCCCTTCAAAACACCAAATAAATGGTCAAGAAAATTATGAAAGGTTTGAGATAAAATAAGCATAGAATGAAATTTTCAGAATTTTTTAAATGCATAAAAGTATTTTTAAACTAATTAAACCAAAGGAAAAAAGAGGAAACTCAAGTAAAATAGAAAATCAATAAAATAAAATATGGAAAAATAAAAATCAAATGAAGAAAAATAAAAGAAAATTTTAGAAATTATTTTGAGATTTTTTGGATGAAAGATGAATTGTCTATGAATTTTTAAAGAAAATGCAATTTAAAATAGAAAAAGTAAAAGAAATAAAAATAGAAAAACACAGAGGCGTTGAATTTGATCTCATTAATTGACGTGGCATATCCAACAACTATTAGGCTAGAGCGCATGATGGAAAATAGCCAAAATAAAACATGGAATCATATTCAAAATGGACCAATAAGAACATTTCAAAATGCCAACGTGTATAGCCAAATCAGATGAGCTGAAACAACATCGGTCATCTTCTCTGGTGATCCCTCATCGGAGCTTCATCATTTGGCAAATTAAGAACATGAGACTACCACCAATGTGATCGCCTCCTCATCACGAATTCGACATCATGCTCAAAATTCATTTATCTAAACTGAGCATGGGAAATTTCAGAGAAGTTTCAGAAACAAGAAAGCCACGAAAAATAAAACTAAATGATGAACACGATTAATCAACACCAGATAAGTTAAGGGAAATCATCAGAGAGTGAAGGACTACATTGTGGTAACTTGTTTGAGTTTAAATGATGCTCAGAACTACCTTGTCGAAATGATGGTTGGAGGTTGAAGAAGATTGGTCTGGTCATCAGAAGGTCTCATAGCTTGGGAATTGTTGAAAAAGCTCCAGAGGTGACCGAATGTTCTAATAGAATCAAGAAATTGGATTGGAACGAGCTAGAAATTAAAACACGGTAGCTCAATTTTCTGGAAAACTTTCAGAGTGAAGTAGAGGTTCTTTGGCTCTCGAAAGCTTGGGAATGAAGCAAATATGTTGCTATATTTATAGGGAAGTGATTGGTGATCTCATATGTGCCAAATGATGCTCAATTTGTGCAAAAGGAATTTGCTCATGATGTGAGAAAAATGTGGCTTCAAAACCATTAAGACTCAACCAAATCATGCATTTTATGAGTCATTTAACTTCTAGAGACTTGATTAAACATGTTTAGGTCCAAAACGTGTGGTAAATTGGCTTGTAATTGAGGATTAGTGAAGTTCAAAATTCTGATCACGATGATTTATTTAGTTCCAACTCACCAAGTTTAACTCAATGGGGAATCTTGCTCAGGAGGCTTTTTGATCCCATTCTTCTTGCAATTTGTTGACATCATATCAAAGATCATAATGTGAAAAGAAAGGTTGCATTTATATTCTTAAGCACAAAATTATGGCATGTTGAAGTTGGCACAAAAATCTAGTAATGCAACTTGGAAAATTCTAAGTCCTAAATGGCTGAAAATGACATATAATGTCTTAAAGAATTCTATGGCCTTCCAAGCATAATTTGACTTTGATCCTTGAAGAAAACTTATAGAGGGCATCACAAAAGATATTATGCAAAACAAATCAGCCTCAAATGTTGAAAGTTGGAGAAGTTATGAACCTTGAAAGTTGAGAAAAAGTCACTTGAAAATAGGTCAAATTTCACTAAGTCCACAAATGACCTATAATCTCTTCAAATGTTTGATGATCCTCCAAGTATAATTGGCTCTTGTCATGTAAACAGAAGTTGTATAGGATATTGAGAAGATCCATATGCAAAAATAATCATTCAAAAATGTTGAGGATTGAAGGAGTAATGATCCTTTGAACTTTGACTTCAAATGTTGACTTTTTGGTCAAACCTCTTAGAATAAACTTGTGTACTTGGAGTTTTCTTGCATTTCAAGGTACATGGATGACCATATGAACTCAAAATAAGATGTACTTAAATGTTATTTAATTAAATTGCTCAAAGTTTGAGGTAACTTGTTGAAGAAGGCATGGAAATAAACATATGAACCTTTGACTTTGCTTGAGAAATAAGCAACAAAACTTTGAGATACTCTTGATCAAATTGAGTTTGAAAGATGCTTGAGAACCTTAGAGATCATGTTTTGAGAAATAATCCCTTAGATAATCAATGGTTGAACACATTTTTCCTTGAGGAATCACAAAAACCTAGTTGAGGAACCATGGTTGATACTCTTGATGAAAAGCCCTACCTTGCACAATAAACTTAAAGAAAACAAGACATGTTTTTTCTATTTTGATTAGTGGTTAGATAAGAAATGAGCATATAAAAAAAAAGGTTAAACACCAACAAATATGTGCTTGATGATCCCTGCAAAAGGCAAACCCAAAGATGAGAGGGAGAGGACAAAGATGTGACCTCGTTTGTATGCAAGGATGCAAATGATATGTGGAATCTTAGGGTTAAAAATTAGGGTATGACAGATGCCCCTATTTAAGTTTCTTCAATTCAGAGATATGAAGATTGAAATCTTCGTCTCAATGAGATTGGAGAGAATTAAATACAGAAGACCCAATTTTTGGCCCTAAGATACATCAAAAATGCTTATGATATGATATGAATGCAGACAAGGATCTCTGTAAGGAATATAGCGCCACGAGAGACAAAGAATTTCATTAATATTTTTAATTCTACCATTATTCTCTTTTAATCCTAAACCTAAATCTTTCTAGTATAAATAAACAACATTTTTACTCACAAAGGGGACACATATGTACAATAACACAATAAATTCCACACAAAATGCTCTCTCATAGAAAACCCTTATTACTTTCTAGTAAGGCATATAGCAAATAAAAAGAGTGGTGGTGGCTAATCCCTTCACCCTTTCTCTCATAATATAGAAAATATGAAGAAAAAAAAGTAAAAATAAAAATCTGAAGAAAAAAGATCTTCTTCCTCTAACTCTCTTGCTCGAACACTAGCGGTTCACCCTTTCCTTCATTTTCACTTTCAGCCACCTTCTCTCCATCTACAACCACCAAGTCTGTGAATGCATTCTTCCCTTTAAATATGTTTTGCATGATGTAAAAACTAGGAAGTGGCATTTATACACATTGGATGGTATCATTTGAATCTAACTGTGCATTTTAGCATTCTTGCATTAGGAAGCATGTCACGATTGTTGTAAATGGTCTAGAAAATATGTGTGCATCAAAATAGTGTGTTGAGCATGAAAATTTTGTTTTTAAGTGAAAAATCCTCATAATAGGACGATATATACGACTACAGGTCGTCCTATAGATGAATTTTTACAACTTCAGATCGACACATAGATGATACAGGTCGACACGTACGCTACAGTATTAACGTCTGCAACTTCTGTCTCATGTGTCAAATTTTCAGGTTGAACAATGGGAAGCACATAACCTTACAGGTCGACACATGCTTCTAACAGGTCGACACATGATTCGTATAAGTCGACCTATTAGTTAAACTTTTTGAAAAATTGCATTTGTTTTCATTCCTTTTGCCTCTTATGAGTCTTATATATATATATATATATATATATATATATATATATATATATATATATATATATATATATATAAATATATGATACATGCATCTTTATCTAGCAAGGATTCTAGAGTGAGTAAAACCTACATGACTCCAGGATTTCAAAGCATCTCATCATCTTCAATTCAATCTATGCATACACACAATCAAACTACACATAATCATTTTTTGATTGGGTGCCATCTAGATTAGAATTGATAAAGCTCAATTAAGTTTGTTGTACCGAGAATATTGGGTTGTGATCTTTGAGGGATTCAAATAAGAAAATTGGTTTAGGGCTTTCCTTCAAGATCTTTAGGGTTTGAAGGTTTTGACAAGATTGTACAATTCATATCTGATCGAGTGAAAGCCTTGAGACTACGTGTGTCGGCAAGGGAGTAGCGTGAAACGGTGGATCGTGTGGACAGATCTTAGGTTCAACAAGTGTGAACTTGGGATTAATTCATCCTGGTGAAATCCTTGAGACAAGGAGGTCGTGCAAGAAAGTAGCAAAAATAGGTGAATTGAAGCGGCATTATTGGTGACTTGATCAATATTTGATCAAGCTTTTTGGAGGTGCTAGAGTCAAGAACAAAATGAAGGTTTGTGGGATTTGATTTCTCACCTCTTGTATTGATACATTTGAAAAGTAAGATTTATTATATTAATATCTCAATTCAAATTAGAATTAAGGGCATACGTACCCATAACGAGGTCATTTAGGGAACTGCCTAAACAAATCTTGTGTATCTCTCTCTCTCTCTCTCTCTCTCTCTCTCTCTCTCTCTATATATATATATATATATATATATATATATATATATATATATATATATATATATATATATATATATATATATATATATATATATATATATATATATCGTTTATTTTTCGGTTCACAAATTATTGATTACTTAGATCTCTTGATCAACATTATTTGGATAATAGCTTTTGAGTTCTTTGTTAAATTGTGTTGTTGTAGTAATCACATACCATTTGATAGTGATTGGTTTTTTAAGAACTACAAACACTATACTAATATCCAAATTTTGTTGATTGCACGCAAAGTGTTTGATAAATTGTGTTAACTAGTCTTTCGTGTGTTATTGTCATTGGAGATAGTGCGTTGATATAGTAAAGTGTTCAATTTAGTGTTTGAAGTGTTGATAAATCAATTTGTGAATTATTATCATACCATTGGTACTCATACGCATATCCATACTTTTCAATAGAAGGTTCGGTTAGACGATTTTGGATACGGAAAATATTTTAAACTTGCTTCCGCGTCATAAAATTTTCTAAATCAAATTTTTGAATAAAATTTTAATTTGGGATCTATTCACCCGTCCTCTAGATCTAGACCTATCTTCTAACAAAGACAACCACCCTTCTTCTCATGTCGCCCCTCCACGCGAACTACCTCACCCAACAACGAAAAATCCATCAACATTCATGAACCTGCACACTTCCATTCATCCAACCACTAATATTCAACAAAATCTACCATTCATCACCATTATCAAACAACAAACTTAATCCTCCATTTAAAACAACATGAAACTGAACCAAAACAAAAAGGGAAGAAGAAGAAGAAGAAAACAGAGTCGCTGCTCACATCGCCGGAAAAGCCACTGCCACGAATCGTAACTCTGTTTTTCGACCATTGTGCAACGAAACTCTATTTTTAATTTATATTCATTGTTTTCGTACTTTAACATAAAAAAATTATTTTTCCATTAACTTTTAATTAGGTCCATGCATGAGATGTGTGTTGAAAGGAAATTGAAAAATTATTATTTCTTAGATCCATTGAACATTCAATTTCAAGGTAATGCAGCAAACAATATCAAGATGTACATACAAAATAAGTTGGTTAGTGAGAATAAAGAATGTTACATGTGACCGTTTTATCATGCGTAAGTATATATTAATTTTTGTTTTCATTTATAAATCAATTTTATATACATTATTAATTATTCTAAATGTTTATGTAGGAACCATTGACAACTAATTATTTTATATCTGAAACAAAATGTTGTAGTTATGTTATGCTCGTTACACTATAAACTTAACAAAGATATGCAAAACGTTTTGATCGAGTAAGTGATACTATTTGTAATACTCAAATTTTACCTTTAGTTTTGAATAATTGTTATTCATGTTTAATTTTAACCGACATGTAGAGCTATGGAGGGATACAATTTTGTGAAACGTAATATACTTGGCAAAAATCTAAAGTTCATTTCCCCAAATAGATGTATTACTTGTGCTTTTTGACTTTCTTTTATTTTTTGTTGCATTATTTGTGCTTTGTGTGTATTAATTGGTAACTATATGAAAATTATTTGTAGTCGCGAAAACAACCCGAAAGCTTTGAATCTGGATACTAGGTTATGAGACATATGTTTAATATTGTTTTCGGGTGCATTACTAATTCATGACTTAAGGTATTAATTTTATCCATATACATGTAGTTTATGTATATTTGTTAAGTTAATGTTGTTGTTGTTGTTATTGAAAAGTATATCTTCGGCAAATATTTTTATATCGTATCCACAGAGATTGGTTGATATTACCGCCGTTCTATAATCCGATTTGTTATAAGTTTAGAAAGTAACAAGGTTGTTTTGGTTGGAAAGTTATCTTGTGAGTAAATGTCACTAAAAACAGTAAAATGGTTTTAATCTAATGTAAAAGCTTGGCAAGATTGGAGTTCACTATTTCAAATGTTTATGATTCCTTATGATAAATAAATAGATTCAAGATTATTGATGATGTTCAAGTATCCTCTCAAAGTCATTTATGTCTAAATGATATCGTGATAATCACTATATTGATCCTTAGACGATCTCTCCACCTAACTATCAATATAGCAATCTTTAATGTTTAATACCAAAGAAGAGTAATGAATAAATCTATCTCTACAACTTATTCACTACTTGAAAATCTGTTTTATGTCTAAACTCAAGTAATCTCTCTCGACAACTACTCAAATTTGGTTTTCAACTTAGAGCAAAAACAGTATTCAATACATCAACAATCTTTATCATAAATATAAATCAAAGTGAATACATAAACAGATGAGAATAGCTACTACCTCCAATCTTGACAAAAGGGAGTTTAGCTCCTCATCACCATTGTTACAAAGCAGAAAGTTATAAGAAGAAAAACTTTGTTTTTCTCCCTTCCCAAGCTCTCAAGAACAATGTGTGAATGATAATAGTGTATTGTTTCAATGCCCTAGAATAATGTATTTGTTTCTAACAAAAAAGGTTGACATTTCCCTAAATGGTCATTGTCATCTAAAGCAGAAAAGCAATTCCCAGGCAGACATCAAAATGGCAATAAACTTTTCCTGCAGAACAGCACTTTTGACCCTCAGTCAGCTTGCTGGATTCGCAGCCTTCGCGGCGCGAAGGCAGTTCGCGGCGCGAACTGTTGCTTCTCCAGCTTCCTTGTTTGGCAAGCTTCCTCCAAGATGTGGTATTGCAATCCAAAGCCTTCTTATCCCAGAAATTCTACAAAACTAACAAAAATGTGAAATAACTATTCAAAACAAGATAAATTAAACCTAATTGCCTTTATACAAAATAGTGAGAATAAAAGTGTGTAATTACATCAAAACTTGGTAAAAGGGACCAATAAAATGATATAAAAAGTAGTACTAATTGGTCCCTAACAGTTGTTAACTTATCATAATTTAAATTTTGTTCAAATTATAGGAGCTTATCAGTGAAACATCATTCCCACAATAAGATGTAGATTACACGCGAGTTGGGTCGGTGCCTTTCTATCTTATTATAAATCTCAAAAACACTAGTCTTTATTGGTTATTGTAAGCATTGTATACATGTTTTGTCATTATAGGTGCAAATATGTATAAGTTCAAATATGTATAGGTTCTCTTAGTAGATGTTTTGTGTATCTCAAATATCATTATAAGTATTGTAAGCATTGTACATTTGATTTATAAACAATGTAAATTTGGTATTCTGTGTTATCACTGCTAGAAAAAGCACATTTAACGTTGAACGTGACATGCATTTAACCTTAACTACAGAGGCGAGGTAACGAAGGGCGTCATAAAAAGTGCTCACTTTACCTCTTGGTTTTAAAATAACCGATGGATATGTGAAAAAGTCATGAGTTCAATCCCCGGGAAGACCTTTTTGGAATTCTAAAATGACGAAAACACATGTCCCCTTAATTTTGTAATTTCACTGACGGAGATATCACATTTTCACCTCGGTTATCTAATAAAATCGAGGGGTAAAACAATTTTGAGTTTATTAAATCTAATATAGATTATTTATTTCACTAAACCCTATACTGAACATATAACTTCTAAACAATGGTTAGGAAAATAATTATATGAACAATTGTGTTATATTTGAAGAAAAACTTACATTGATTAGTGATTTTGAACCATCTTGTAACTCATCATTCGTCTCACGTTGTTTTATGGTTAAAATCTCTCCAACGTTTCAAGTTATTTATTCAACGCTTCCTTTTCTACTAATTCAGTTTTGAAAGCATAAAATTTGATGCTTTGAAAAATGAACAAATATGGAAGAAAGTTGAATAAAAACTAGAAGTATTTAAGAGATTTTAATGATTAAACAACATGAGATGAATGATGAGTTGTAGAATGTTAGAAAATCATTAGTCAATGCAAGATAAGTTTCAGATACTACATAATTTTGCATGTGATTATTTCAAAAATTAGTTTATTAGGTTATATGTTCAAAGATGGGTTAGTGAAACAAACAATCGACATTAGATATAATAAACTCAACTCGAATGAACAAGATGAGAGTTTCACAAAGAATCACAAAAAAAACATAAATTCAATATCAATATCAATTTAAAATTCAAACTTAATAACAACAACTAAACTACAACATAGAGAATTTCATAACTTTGGATAGTAGAACAACTAAACAACAACAACAATAACATTAACAACTCAAAAACAATAGTTTATATTAAACAACACTACGCCAAAAACTAGAATAGACAGCGCCCCTTAGAGGGCGCTTTATTACAAAAGCGCACTCTAAAGTGAAGAGAAAAAATAAGGAGCATACTGTCGCATCGCGCGAAAAACCGGCGGGAAAAGAAAGAACAACAGAGCCGCCACCGTGCGTTATTTATCCCAAAAGAGGGAAAGGAAACGCTCAGAGTAAACCTGGAAAGAACATGGTCTCGCGACCAAAGAGTATGGGTTCGGGAGTCGGTTATGCGGAGGGAAGGTATTAGCACCCCTACGCATCCGTAGTACTCTACGGGATCCGCGCACAAAAGGAAGGAATAAATGGTGGGAATTGAGAGTTCTTGGACTTTTTGGAAATGGGAGAACAAGATCTTCAACTTTCATGTTGGGCAAAAATTCATTTGAAGCTTGTATCATGATATAAGTTTGAGGATCAAGACTTTCCATTTTTGGTAAGTTTCAGTTACAGGTCCAGTTTCCATTTTTGGAAATTTCTGATTTGGCTTCAAATTCTTCCATGATGGTGTTTGACATGTTATATGAGGACTATTTGGCCATGAATGAACTCTCACAAACCAATTCCAATCATCAAATCACTGATTAAATGGACAGTTGACCAACAGTTGACTTTTAGGGTTTCTGACTGATTGTGCATTGACTGATGACTTCCAAACCCTAATTCCTTGAGAACTTGACTTCAAATGATGTCCCAAGTTGTATGAACTCTTGATTTTTGATCATGGTGCCCAAATTCCACAAGAATGGCCACCATCCATTGCTTTGACTGACAGTTGACTTTTTTAGGGTTTTTGACTGTCTGTTGATAAACTGATGACCTCTGAGCCTTCAACCCTTGACTTGAACTCTTCAAATGGACCTCCACGTCATGTGAACTTGTTGGACAAACCCCAAGGCCTTGGTTCAATGAGAAATTCCTTTGCTTGCTTGGTTGACTGATCAGGAGATTAGTTTGACCTAATTCTTGATTGCTTGCTCTTGAGGCAACTGAGGGACAATGCAAATGCTATGCAATGGACCATGATATGCTATGACCTAATATGAAAATGTATGCACAATGATAGGTGCAAATTTGAGGTGCTACAGCTGCCCCTATTCAATCAGCTGGGAACCCGAATGGATGAGAGCAACGGCTGTCAGACTTTCAGGGTAAACAGGGATTGAATACCAAGAACCGTAGAATTTGCACAACAGGGATCCACCAATGGAAACGTCCACTGGGATTTGATATTTATTACTGGGTATATATTTTTTTGGTTTTGTTTTCAAAGGGTACGGCCACATCCAGACATCGCAACGACGATGAATGGGAAAAGAAATCACAACTAGATGCCAACGGACAACTAGGAAAAACTCGACGTTTACCAAGACCAACGGAGAGGTAACCAGACATTAATGAATGACTGGGAGGGATACAACCATACGTCAACGGACGAAATGGGAAAAAACTCAACGTTTACCAAGACCAACGGAGAGGTAAATCCACGTGGGGACAGGTACAACTAGACATCATAGGACGAATAGGAAAAACCCGACGTTTATCGACACCAACGGAGAGGAGGAATACTTCACTAGGGAAGAAGGACACAAACAAATCATCAACGGATGATCGGGAAAAACTCGACGTTTATCGAAACCAACGGAGAGGTAACTCTGCATGGAGAGGGGTACAATTAGACATCATCGGATGACTAGGAAAAACTCGACGTTTATCGACACCAACGGAGAGGTAACCAAACACTAATGAATGAATGGAAGGGATACAACCATACGTCAACGGACGAAATAGGAAAAAACTCAACGTTTACCAAGACCAACGGAGAGGTAAATCCACATGGGGACAGGTACAACTAGACGTCATAGGACGAATAGGAAAAACTCGACGTTTATCGACACCAACGGAGAGGAGAATACTTCACTTGGGAAGGAGGACACAACCAAATCATCAACGGATGATCGGGAAAAACTCGACGTTTATCGACACCAACGGAGAGGAGAAAACTCTACTGGGGAGAGTGAACACAACCAAATCATCAACGGATGATCGGGAAAAACTCGACGTTTATCGACACCAACGGAGAGGAGGAAACTCTACTGGGGAGAGATACAACTAGACATCATCGGATGACTAGGAAAAACTCGACGTTTATCGACACCAACGGAGAGGAGGAAAACTCTACTGGGGAGAGGTACAACTAGACATCATCGGATGACTAGGAAAAACTCGACGTTTATCGAAACCAACGGAGAGGTAAATACTTCTTCGGTCTGAATACCGGAAAATTGGCCTTGTGCCATGAGTACATCGACCTGATCGTCGGAAACTCCTTCGGTCTGAATACCGGAAAATTGGCCTTGTGCCATGAGTACATCGACCTGATCGTCGGAAACTCCTTCGGTCTGAATACCGGAAAATTGGCCTTGTGCCATGAGTACATCGACCTGATCGTCGGAAACTCCTTCGGTCTGAATACCGGGAAATCATAAGTGCATATTATCTATAGCCGTCAAAACGTAGATAATACACTCGCATGGAAGATTATCCATAACCGGGCTGTAGGTCGCTAAATGAACAATCGACCGAAAAGAAAGGCATCTGGGTACCAGACTAGGTATGCAAAAGATGACCAATCAAAAGAGGATAAAGTTGCTAACTTGGAGCAAGTATCCAAAAAGAAAGTGAAGACCCAATGGGGACAATACTGCTTGATCAAAGCAAGTATCCAAAGGGGACAAGACCATTAATACCACAAAGAGGGGATTACATCTACCGGTTTGTAGGCAGAAAACCATGGAAAAGTAACCAGTCATCATCGGGATGAGCACGAAGGGTTAATTCCAACAAGGGGAGGAAAGTGGGATTTTACAACTACCAGCTAGTGGGTAGAAAACCACAAAGATAGGACTTACAGCTACCGGTTTGGTGGTAGAGGCCAAACAAATTCCGCCGAGGATAAGATGAATGAGTGTCGGTGAGTGAGCGACTATTCATTTATGCCCCAGGGAAGTACAGGAGACAGCCAATAGGAAGCCAATTTAGGATCGATCCAAAAAGGCAGACTGAAACAAGACTCACCCTAATGAGGAAAGAACTCAATAGGGAAAACCCATCCCATTAGGGAGGGAACGGAAGCAACCGTCATCCACGAGGACATATCTCAGTGGGGAAATGGCAGGAAAAGATTGACACTTTCTGCTTAAGGGGTAGACTCTACATGGAGAGATCGGACACACCCATATCTGCTTAAGGAAAAAAGACCCAAGCTGGCAAGATGCCAACAATTGGGGAGTAACATTGCTGGGGATACCCACTCGACTGAGGAGTCACTCGTTGGGAAAACACCAACCTCTCAACCATGCTGATGAACCCGATTCTGAAGCCGATCCAATGGCGCGATGCTAAACTCTTTCCAACAACCCAACCTCGGCTAGTCGCCACGGCCTAGGGCTAATGGATATGCTTGCTATGTTGATGCATGGGTTTTTTTCTTGTTTTACACAATGCCCCATGATCATGAAAATGCTATGCACTAATGATGCAATATGCTATGCTTATCTAAATGATGAATGCATAAACACACGTCTCCTTCAGAGACAACACCGGGGAACTCCAGGAACTGTGCTGGGGATCCTATGACCATGTCAACTTCCATCCTGCCGGGGAAAGACAAACCTTGCTGGGGAAAAACCATCAACACAACCTCTGCTGGGAAGACAGCTTCAGACTTGGAAAACAGTCACAACTCCGCTGGGGATACAGATATTAGTCTACTACAGAAACCCGTCCAGTCCACTGGTATGATGAACTCTGCTGGAGAAATAAATGCTACTCCATTAGGGACGACCCAACCAATCCATATGTAAGAGAATCACTGCTGGAGATGTATTTCATGAGACCTGCTCCACTCGGGGAACTTGCCGAGGAAAACCACACCATTCTGCTGAGGAGAACAATCCTTGTGGAGAGAACAACCATAGTGGCGGGAGTAACAACTCTGTCGAGGATGATAGCACGTCATATCATACTGGAGATGAATTCCCCAAACCTGCTTGGGACAAGCACTCACGGCCCCACTGGAGATGATAGCATCACAAAACCAATTGTTGGGGGACACACCAACGGTCTACAGATAAACTCCACTGGGGTGCTCTCGAGGAAAATAACTGTCAGGCGCTCAGCGGGGATTCTCAACTGGGGAAATCTGCAAGCATAGGCCTGCTGGGGAGAAGCAATCCTTAGATCTGCTGGGGAAAGAAGGTACTGTCCACAGGTATCTCTGCAGGGGAAATAACTCTGATAGCTTCAATACTGGCTTGGGCTGGGGAACCGTCTTCCATCCTGAGAAACATTCTGCCCCTGCCCCTGCTGCCAGGGACGTGATAACCTTCAGGCTTGCTGAGGAGACAACGATCTCGAATCTGCCAGGGAGATCACACCCTCAATCCTCTGGGGAGATACAGCTTGTTTGACAGGGATGTCGGTCGACTCGTCGAACACTGGTATCCATCATCCACCCATAGTGTTGACTTTCCCCTTTTAAGAACTCCCAGACTCTTCTGGACTTTTCTGCTCCATCATCTTGTATTCCAAATCTCGTCCGTACTCCACGGGGATCGAACTCCTGGTATTCATACAAACTTTCCAATCATCAGACTTTGAAGAGTCTTCTTGATTAATTTTCCAGGACCGTCGTAGTAATCCTTCACTGTCTTTTCACCGCTCAACTATCCGTTGCCCCTAATCAGGCTCTGCACAAGAGATCGTCAGATAAAAACGTGCCCCATGTATGCCCCAGGTGTTCTGATATTTCAACACTTAGGTCACTCAGACTTCCAAGTAAGATTCCCAGATTTCAATCACACAAGCATGCATTGGAAGAGACCTCTATGTTTCAAAATGTAAATATTCTTATCAAAATGAATAGATGTTTTCGTAATCAAAACAGTAATGACACAAAAACAAAATTTACTTGATCGAACACACGCTTTTATTTGACTGGAATAAAAGATGGCTCACAATTGAGCAACACACAGGAAGCAAACCCTGGAAAGAGGTGATTGCACATAAAAGAAAAAATCTATCCTAATGGCAACGTGAAACTGCGATCTCATCGGGTTCCAACTCAGTTACACCTCATATGTCCCCAGGACTTTCCGCACCTTCTGTCTTCTGAACAAGACGCTTCCGATCGGTCTCTGTCGGAGATTATCCAAGTCATCATGAGCGCAAATGATCATGCTGGACGCAGTTGTTCGTTTCAATCCCTCTTTTGCCTGGACCGCCCTTTCGGGTTTCAGTCCACCGGGATACCCTTTTTTGCCCAAGTCGCCCTTGCAGGTTTTCAACTTGCCGGGTGTACATTTCTTTTCTTTTATTATCCCTAACTTTTGCCCGAACCTTTCTCTTTTTCTTGGTTCGCCGGGATGCCCATTTTTTTTTATTTTTTATTTTTTTTTTTTGTCCAGCGGGTTTCTTTCACGAAGTATTTTCTAACTGCGTCCGCACTCATAGTGGATGGAAAATCGTCGTCATCCGTGGTCATCAACAACAAGGTTCTGTCAGATGGGACCCTCTTGACCACGAACGGACATTCATAACTGTTTGTCCATTTGCCCCACCATCGTCTTGAGGAGGAAGGATCCTTTTCAACCAATTCTTCCACGTGGTACGCGCGAGGTCATACTTCTTGGTTAACAACATGCTTCGTTCATTGGGTACAACTCCCCCATGCCAGGTAACTGCCAGCCCTTTCCCTCAGTTGGGCTCAACGTGTCATTCCGAGTCCTTATCCATTCAGTCTTCTCTGATTTCTCATATTTCTGTGAGGAAGACACTGCCCTAGGTAGATGCACATCCCTAGGTTCGATATCCAGGATACAGACTTTATGTTCAGCCACCATTGTCGGTGCAACCAACTGTGATTCGGGAAGCACTACCTCATTTACCTCATCTCTTTCCCCCTCAGACATCGGAATCCGTTCGGATTCGGGGTCAGACCCCTCCTCCGGGATCAGTCACTCCCAATCTTTCGATTTGAGTACCTCGAGATGTCCTCATCAGGGACCTCAAACTTCCTTTGTTGATGACCTTCCACGGGTTGCTACTAGCTTTTCCAACACATACCTAGCCAAATCCATTTTGGATATCCACGAAATGGTATGAATCAGCATACACTGTCTCGGTCGGCGAGCAGCCTATGCCAAAGTACATCAAGTTTTTTCGAACAGTGAGTGTATTGTTTCACCGTCGATAAACTTTTTGCTTAGGTAAATTGCATACTCTTTTTGACAAGACTAGTCATGCTAACTCAGTACGCACTTCATAGACCCCTCGAGGGCTGCTGAGTACCAGATTAACAATCATCCCCCTGGGAATCATCGGAATCAGAAGTTCCTGTAATTTATCCCTTTTTTTTTTTTTTTTTTTTTTTTTTTTTTTTTTGCAGGATCAATCTTGATTCTTCTGATTCGCTCGCAACAAGCCTCGGTAGCTTGATGGACAACACTCCATAAGTGCACTGATTCAGACTCAAAAGTATGAGTTATCTCAAACGGTCAAACAACTTGCCCTAAGTCTACCGGATGCCCCTGTTCTGCTTGGGACTTTGCCATCATGTCATCAACATGGCTTTTGCTTTCACGATGAATCATCTCATGAAACGAAGTCACCGTAGATCTCTGATACGTGGCACCGGCCTCATGTGACGGAACGACATCAACTTAGAACAAGAAGGTGCCCCTTGTGTGATGGACCTGGTTTACTTCATATCATCTGGCAACAATTCAATCTGGTCTTGGCCAAGAAGTCATCCATGAAGATAAACACTGAGACCTGAGCCATATGATCAACCAATACCTCATTGTGATGTACCGGGAATCCATCTTTCAGATTAGCTCTGCTCGCATCTTGATAGTCTATTCACACCTTCTCTCTTTCTCATCCTTTGTCGGCCTCAGCTTTTGCTTTCTAACCTCGGCGGAGCTTGGAGTAACAATCTTGAATCGCTCCTCGTGTGGTTGAATCACCTTCTCCTCTTGTTTCAATGACCTGGCTAATTCCAGCAAATCACAATCTTCTGCGCCTTCTTCCTCGGCATGATAGCTTGGATCGTCGAAGTCATATAGAGGTGTAACCAAATCGTTATCGGTGAGATCAGAAGAGTAATCACTTTGGAACGAGACAAAATCAAAAGGAAAGAGAATAAAAAACGTTGCCATTTTTATTTGTTTTTTTTTAAAATTGCAAAATTAAATGAAAAACAGGGAACACCGCTTTTAACTACAAAAACATCCATTCATTACTGATGCAAAATGTTGCATAATGAAACACATGAGATGGCCCTTACAATGGACCATTACGTTTCGGGCAAAACGTATGGCTTTCATGCAAACAAAAATTGAAAAACAGAAATACTACTCTTCTGAATGAGTGACAGTGGTGCTTTTGGAGGCCTTCCAGTTGCTTGGTACGCACGACTTTATCCACGCCTCAAGCTCGCGGTCGCTGTCAACATCTTCAGCCACTGAACGGGCATGACCAGGATCCAACATCCCTGCACTGACGAAGGTGTAAGGTGGGCGACATCCTCTATTTGACCTAGACGACTCTAAATCCGGATGATAACCGACTCCAAACATGTCTGCTTTTGCCACGATGTCAATGATCCTTCCCCAGCCTTGGGCCTCTTTGTTTCTCACCACTTCCAGAGCTTGTTTATAAGAAGAAATGGACAACTTCTTCTCTTTCTCAGCGACAAGGGCCTTCTCTGCCTGGGCGGTTTCAACTGCCAGACGGGGTGCTCCACACCTTACATCGTCCATTTCTACTTCCTTCATCTTCTGGGTCGTGTCTTTCATCAATACACTTCCTTCCATGGTGACGATCGCACAAGAATTATCACTAACAGGGAAAACTCCATCCTGCTCCAGAGGTTTTGGGACCACAGCCATTGGAACCTTTAGCTGACTCTCTTCAATCATCTCCAATCCTTTCTTGGCCTTCTTCACCATCTTGACTTTTACAGGACCCCTTCTGGGCGCAGGGCTGACATCCCCCTTCATAATCTGGGCCAAGTTAATGGTCTCGGAGTCCACCATGTCCTGGACGACATGCTTAAAAGATCTACAACCCTCAATGTTGTGTCCGGGTGCCCCAGAGTGAAACTCGCACTCGGCATTCTCATCATAGTTCGGTGGCCTCTTCTGCCGTTCTATGGGAATCAATATCCTTGGCCGTACTAAAGCAAGATCCATCAACCTTTGAAACAGAAGGGCGTAAGTTACGGGTGGTTCCTCAAACTGACGATCCTCTTTCTTCTTCTTCACCTGGCTTTCAGCTCTTGGCGTCTTCTGTTGAGGTGGCCGTTGTTGCTGTTGAGCAGGTGGATTACTGACAGGAGTGGTTACAGTGGCAGCATAAGGATGATAACGATCTTTGCTACGTTCTTTCTTTGCGGGCACACCAACTGGCTCAAACTTCTTCTTGGATGGACCACTGTCGGAGGGTTTCCTTGCTACAGTACCGGAAGGTTTGTTCACTTCGGAGGACGGAGCCTTCTCCTGAACTTTCTCCACTATCAGCCATTTCTCGATCCTTTCCAATCTTTCAGACATGGCTTTCTGTCCCAAGGCAAGTCCTTGCACAACACTGAACAGCTCCCTCATCATTTCTTTCAGTTCAAGGACGCCGGCGTTGGGAAGATCCATCGGCTTGAATTTGTTGACCCCCAGCAGGTTATCTGAACAGACGAGCTATGCGCACAGGTTGAATACTGAAACCTACAAAACAGCAAACGGGTTAGTATGACTCACACATGCAATGTTTGTCCGTACCAGGAATATTCAGTCCTCTTTTTTTTTTTCTGGTTTCATCGAGACAGATAAAATTTCATCAACAACATTTTGACATCTGGATGTCTCTCAACCGGTTTTTTTTTTAATTTAAAAATAATGGACCCTGAGTACGGACAGACATGAGTTGAATGCAGATGAATGCGTGATGATATGATGCAAATGCATGAATGCAGGCCTTTGTGCCACCAAGTCAACTGTAGACCCTCTGCTTTTCTGAATCAGTCAATCTGTGGGATCAAGTCACCATAAATCCAACTTGGGGGGGGTTCCGAAATAAACGGAACCGGAGATTACATCACTATCTTCACAGGAACAACCACCGAAACGGGTGACAAACGGATCCTCTGAACAAGTACTCTCAACTCAGCCCGGGGGTCCGAAATAAACGGAACCCGCTGATAAACCAACGGACAGAACTCTGGCGTCCCAGAAATAAATGCCCATAATCCATAGTCACCATCAGTACCAAGAGTCACCAACAAAACACCAACCAATCAGCAACTGTACCTGTAATGATCAAACCCTCCCCACTCACGGGTGTTATCTAGGCCAGGGTAAAGTCGAAGAGAAACGCAGCATAAATAACCTTTCGCAGAATACCATCATATACATACCTGAAGTATGTAACGACAATATCCCACCAGGGTCTGAACTGCTCGTGATATCAATGTTCCGCTAAGTGGCGCCATACCACCCGCTTCCCATGAATCACTCTATTCCTAGGTTTCCTAGATTTCACTCATGGTCTGGGTATTGGACCTTTTACCTCATAGAACTCCCACCCCCAACAGAAAGAAACAGACAACCAGCCAGGTGAACAGATGAATGTGAATGCAAACATAATTACAAACATAAATGCAAACAATAGACAATGAATGCAAACAGTAAATAATGAATGCAATAAATAAACACAACACAAAGCAACCAAAACCCTAACCTAGAGAGCGCTAGGAGAGACTCGCTTAGGGAAGATGGACCAGCATAGGTCAACTTCTCTATTTCCCCAGCAGAGTCGCCAGCTGTCGCATCGCGCGAAAAACCGGCGGGAAAAGAAAGAACAACAGAGCCGCCACCGTGCGTTATTTATCCCAAAAGAGGGAAAGGAAACGCTCAGAGTAAACCTGGAAAGAACATGGTCTCGCGACCAAAGAGTATGGGTTCGGGAGTCGGTTATGCGGAGGGAAGGTATTAGCACCCCTACGCATCCGTAGTACTCTACGGGATCCGCGCACAAAAGGAAGGAATAAATGGTGGGAATTGAGAGTTCTTGGACTTTTTGGAAATGGGAGAACAAGATCTTCAACTTTCATGTTGGGCAAAAATTCATTTGAAGCTTGTATCATGATGTAAGTTTGAGGATCAAGACTTTCCATTTTTGGTAAGTTTCAGTTACAGGTCCAGTTTCCATTTTTGGAAATTTCTGATTTGGCTTCAAATTCTTCCATGATGGTGTTTGACATGTTATATGAGGACTATTTGGCCATGAATGAACTCTCACAAACCAATTCCAATCATCAAATCACTGATTAAATGGACAGTTGACCAACAGTTGACTTTTAGGGTTTCTGACTGATTGTGCATTGACTGATGACTTCCAAACCCTAATTCCTTGAGAACTTGACTTCAAATGATGTCCCAAGTTGTATGAACTCTTGATTTTTGATCATGGTGCCCAAATTCCACAAGAATGGCCACCATCCATTGCTTTGACTGACAGTTGACTTTTTTAGGGTTTTTGACTGTCTGTTGATAAACTGATGACCTCTGAGCCTTCAACCCTTGACTTGAACTCTTCAAATGGACCTCCACGTCATGTGAACTTGTTGGACAAACCCCAAGGCCTTGGTTCAATGAGAAATTCCTTTGCTTGCTTGGTTGACTGATCAGGAGATTAGTTTGACCTAATTCTTGATTGCTTGCTCTTGAGGCAACTGAGGGACAATGCAAATGCTATGCAATGGACCATGATATGCTATGACCTAATATGAAAATGTATGCACAATGATAGGTGCAAATTTGAGGTGCTACACATACTACTGGAATAGACAGCGCACTTTAGAGGGCGCTTTTGTAACAAAGCGCACTCTAAAGTGAAGCGAAAAAATAATGAGGAAATGGAGGGACACCAATAGAGGACGCTTTATTGAAAGCGCCCTCTAAGGATAACCTTAGAGGGCGCTTTTAAAAAAGCGCTCTCTATGTCCATGTACATTTCCAGTTTATAAGGCGCTTTTGGAAAGCCTTAGAGAGCGCTTTTAGAAGCGCCCTCTTAGGCCCCCTTTAGAGGACGCTTTTGTAACAAAGCGCCCTCTAAAGTGAAGCCAAAAAAAAATAATGAGGAAATGGAGGGACACTGTAACACCCCGATAAAATAAGATAATTATTTAATTTAAGTTAATAATATATTTATTAATTTAATTAAATAATTGGGATATTTTATTGGAATTATTATTATTGGAATTATTATTTTATTGGAATAAAAGTTGGAATTTAAAAAAGGTCCCATTTAGTAAAAAAGGTTTATTTTTTCACGTGAAAAGGAAAAGAGACAGAAAAGTGGAAAAAAGGGCAAAGAGAACTAGAGAACAAGGGTTGAAGGAAGGAAAAGCTTGAAGCTCAGAGATTTGCCGGATTAACTCAGGTAAGGGGGGTTTATCGTCGATTAATGGGTATTATGGAATAATATGTACTGGATAGTGATAAACCATTGATTTACCTCTGAATTGAATGATGCATGATGAAATTGTGAACCTTTGGATGAACGAAAATGAAATTGGATTATGATTGAGAGGAATTCGTAGGAATTAGATGTAAAAATGTTAGAATTGGTGAAGTTGACTAGGGTACGATTCGTGTTAGATGGTATGAACGATTACTGTGAAAAATTGGATTGTAGGAGGTTGGAAATTGGTAGATCTCGCAGCAGAGAAGACCATAGCAGATCTGGAAATCTGGTTTCTGGTCATACGCGTATGGCACTAGGCAATACGCGTATGAAATGGTCTGGTACGCGTATGGCACTAGGCAATACGCGTATGGATGAGGAAAATGATATTTTGAACGTAGTTTGGTCTCTGTTGGTACGCGTATGGGGAAGTGATACGCGTAGCATACGCGTATGAGATGGTGTTACGCGTATGGAATTTGATCAGGAGATGGGCCATACGCGTATGGGACTAGGCAATACGCGTATGGGCAGGATTGTGATTTTCCTGAGCTGTTGTTGTGCAGTTTTTAGCTGTTCGGCTGAGTAACGTAATTCAGCTGATGTACGATATATTAGGGATCATTTCCCGTTGTTTTGAGTAGTATAGGTATTAGTAGAGTGTGCTAATACTGTGGTTGTTCTTTGGCATGATCTGATATGCTTATGTGATAAAATACTGATGATGTGTGATGGTATGCATGATCTTGTGAATGTATCAGTTATGTGTGCATTTGTGAATAGACTGTTTTATGGCTTAGAGTGTGAGCATATGTCTATTCTTGAATTGTGGTTGATGATTTAGCATTGCTAGGTGATTAGCATGCATATTGTGGCCTTTATGGTGGTAGCTAATTCCCATGGTGAGGAATTAGTGAGTTAGTTATTATGGACTGTTGTTGATGTTTGCATGCTAGGTGAATTAGCGTGCATAGCATGGCCCTTGGGGTGGTAGCTAATTCCCATGGTGAGGAATTAGTGAGTGAGTCACTAGGTCTCAAATGAGTGGGACTAGTGAGCTTGGTAGCCGTGCCTGGATTTGGACGGTGAGGTGAACTATATGTTCACAAAGAGTCGGTACCGCATGCATGGAGTCTCATTGCATAATATGTGTATGGCGTATAATATGAATGGATGTATTCCAATATTATACGTGTGTTTGTGTTGATATTGAGTATGAGCATGAATTGTATTGGTATTGAGTATGAGATTTGAATTGATGTGCCGTTACCGAATGTGTGATGTGATTAGGGTGATTAATGTGTTAAATTACTTAACATGACATGATGTTTTATAATGCTTATTATATCGATTGAGGAACTCACCCTTACAACTATTTTTCAGGTAACGAGCAGTGATTGAGTAGAAGCTAGTCCTTGGAGTCTAGTGTAGTTCCTTAGTGGGTCATGCTCTGGTAGATGTAACATCGGGATGGGATGTTTTACTATGTTTTCATTTGGTTGTTGAACAACTTTACATGTAATATATTACATGGTTTGAATGTTGTTAGTTTGTATCTGCTGCGTATTATGCAAATGCTTTATTTTGATTAAATAAATGAGCATGACAGGATATTTTGGAAAATGTGTGAAATGATTGTGTGACACCCTTAATTGCATAATTACTCTGAGTGATATATTGCTATTTTAATTATATATTTGGGGTATTTTAGAAGGGTGTTACATTAGTGGTATCAGAGCATAGTCGGTCGAGTCGAGTCATAATTATTCTGTTTCCCCTGTACGGGATAGGTGTTGTGTAACCCTATCAGTACTTATTGTTTTAGCTTGTTGGGTTTTCAGAATAGAGATGGCTGGAAGAGGTAGAGATGATGCTGCGATTGCTGAGGCTCTGGGTATGCTAGCTGGAGTACTTGGAGGGAATCCGAATGTTGTGGGAATGGGAGCTGCTCGTCAACTGAGTGAGTTCCAGAAGAACAATCCTCCAATGTTCAAGGGAGCATACGATCCAGATGGCGCTCAGAAGTGGTTGAAGGAGATCGAGAGGATCTTCCGAGTGACTGAGTGTGCCGATAACCAGAAGGTCAGGTTCGGTACGCATATGCTGTCAGAGGAAGCAGATGATTGGTGGGTTGCTACCCGCACTGAGTTGGAAGCTGCTGGGAATGCTGAGATCACTTGGGCGGTGTTCAGAGAGAGATTCCTGAGGAAGTACTTTCCAGAGGATGTCAGAGAAAAGAAAGAGATAGAGTTCCTAGAATTGAAGCAGGGTAACCGGTCTGTTACTGAGTATGCTGCTAAGTTCACAGAGCTGTCGAAGTATTACACTCCCTATAACGAGGCTACTAGGGAATTTTCAAAGTGTGTGAAGTTTGAGAACGGGTTGCGTCCCGAAATCAAGCAGGCTATTGGGTATCAGCGGATTAGAGTGTTTTCTGACCTGGTGGACTGTTGCAGGATTTTTGAACAGGATACCAAAGCCAGAGCGGAGAGCTATCAGCAGAGGGTTGATAGGAAAGGCAAGAATCAGAATGATCGTGGGAAACCGTATGCAGCTGGCAAAGGTTTCCAGAGACAGAGTGGGATGAAGCGGCCTAGTGGGGGAAACTCCAGTGCCCCTGCTAAGTGTTACAGATGTGGTCAGGCTGGACATCGTATCCATGAGTGTACCAGTAATGAGAAGAAGTGTTTCAAGTGTGGAAAAGGTGGTCACTTGGCTGCAGAGTTCCGGTTGAAGACTGTGACTTGTTTCAACTGTGGAGAGGTGGGTCACATCAGCCCACAGTGTCCTAAGCCGAAGAGGGAGAACCAGTCGGGAGGCAAGGTCTTTGCTTTATCGGGCTCTGAGACTTCTGCAGATGATCGTTTGATCCGAGGTACGTGTTATATTAATGGCTTTCCTCTTATAGCTATTATTGACACAGGTGCGACTCATTCCTTTATATCTTTGGATTGTGCTGTGAAACTTAAATTAGAGATATCTGAGATGCATGGTAGTATGGTGATTGATACTCCTGCGAAGGGTTCAGTGACTACTACTTCAGTTTGTTTAAATTGTCCTTTGAATATTTTTGGTAGAGACTTTGGGATGGACCTTGTGTGTCTTCCACTAGTGCAGATTGATGTTATCCTGGGTATGAACTGGTTGGTGTTTAACCGAGTTTATATCAACTGTTTTGATAAGACTGTGATCTTTCCTGAGATTGAGGAAGGGAAGAGTTTGTTTCTATCTGCAAGGCAGGTGAATGAGGCAGTAGCAGATGGGGCAGAGTTGTTTATGCTGTTAGCGACTTTGGAGGCTAAAGATAAACTGGTGATTTGCGATCTAGCTGTGGTGTGTGAGTTTCCTGATGTGTTTCCGGAAGAAGTGAATGAATTACCGCCAGAGCGTGAAGTTGAGTTCTCGATTGATTTGGTACCTGGTACTAGGCCGGTGTCGATGGCTCCGTACCGTATGTCTGCCGTTGAGCTAACTGAATTGAAGAGTCAGTTGGAAGGTCTGTTGGATAAGAAATTTATTCGTCCGAGTGTGTCACCGTGGGGTGCACCAGTGTTATTAGTAAAGAAGAAAGAAGGTACTATGAGGTTGTGTGTGGACTACAGGCAACTGAATAAAGTGACGATCAAGAATCGGTATCCTTTGCCGAGGATTGATGATTTGATGGATCAGTTGGTTGGTGCGAGTGTGTTCAGCAAAATAGATTTGAGATCGGGTTATCATCAGATACGTGTGAAAACTGAGGATATTCAGAAGACTGCTTTCAGAATGAGGTATGGACATTATGAGTATTCTGTGATGCCTTTTGGTGTGACTAATGCGCCTGGAGTGTTTATGGAGTATATGAATAGGATTTTCCATCCGTATCTAGACAAGTTTGTTGTGGTGTTTATTGACGATATTTTAGTGTATTCGAAATCTGAAGAAGAGCATGCTAAACATTTGAGAGTGGTTTTAGGAGTTCTACGAGAAAAGAGGTTATTTGCTAAACTGTCTAAGTGTGAATTTTGGTTAGAAGAGGTTAGTTTTCTTGGTCATGTGATTTCAAGAGGTGGTGTTGCTGTTGATCCTTCTAAGATAGAAGCGGTATCTAAGTGGGAAGCTCCTAAGTCTGTTGCTGAGATTCGAAGTTTCCTTGGTTTGGCAGGTTATTATAGGAAATTCATTGAGGGATTTTCTAAGTTGGCGTTACCGTTGACGATGTTGACTAGAAAGGGGCAAGCGTTTGTTTGGGACTCAAAGTGTGAAGAAGGTTTCCAAGAGTTAAAGAGAAAGTTAACTACTGCTCCTATTCTGATATTACCGAGTTCGTCGGAATCATTTGAGGTTTACTTTGATGCTTCATTATTGGGTTTGGGTGGTGTCTTGATGCAGAATGTGCAGGTTATAGCTTATGCTTCGAGACAACTGAGGGTTCATGAGAGGAACTATCCGACACACGATTTAGAGTTGGCAGCTGTGGTATTTGTTCTGAAGTTATGGAGGCATTACTTGTACGGGTCAAGATTTGAGGTTTTTAGTGGCCATAAAAGTTTAAAGTATTTGTTTGATCAGAAAGAGCTGAATATGAGACAGAGGAGATGGTTAGAGTTTCTGAAGGATTATGACTTTGGTTTGAATTACCACCCGGGTAAAGCAAACGTAGTGGCTGATGCATTGAGTCGGAAATCATTGCATATGTCTATGTTAATGGTTAAGGAATTGGATTTAATTGAGCAGTTTAGAGACTTGAGTTTGGTGTGTGAGAGTACTCACAATAGTGTTAAATTGGGAATGTTGAAGTTAACGAGTGGTATTCTGGATGAGATTAAAGAGGGTCAGAAATCCGATGTGCTGTTGGTTGATAAGTTGACTCTAATGAATCAAGGTCAAGGTGGTGAATTCAGAGTTGATGAGAATGGTGTTTTGAAATTTGGTAATCGGGTGTGTATTCCGGATGTTACCGAACTTAAGAAGAGTATTCTTGAGGAAGGACATCGTAGTGGCTTGAGTATTCATCCTGGAGCTACGAAGATGTATCATGATTTGAAAAAGTTATTTTGGTGGCCGGGAATGAAAAGAGAAATTGCGAGTTTTGTTTATTCTTGTTTGACTTGTTAGAAGTCAAAGATTGAGCATCAGAAGCCGTCTGGGCTAATGCAACCGTTGGCTATTCCAGAGTGGAAGTGGGATAGTATCAGTATGGATTTTGTTTCGGGTTTACCGAGGACAAGTAAGAATTTTGAAGCTATTTGGGTGATTGTTGATAGATTGACAAAATCGGCTCATTTCATTCCGATCAGAATGGATTATCCGTTAGAGAGATTAGCTGAGTTGTATATTAAGAAGATTGTAAGTTTGCATGGTATTCCGTCGAGTATTGTTTCAGACAGAGATCCTAGATTTACATCTAAGTTCTGGGAAGGTTTGCAGAGGGCTTTGGGAACTAAGCTGAGATTGAGTTCTGCATATCATCCGCAGACTGATGGTCAGACTGAGAGGACGATTCAGTCACTAGAGGATCTTTTGAGGGCTTGTGTTTTGGAAAAGGGAGGTGCTTGGGATTGTTATTTACCTTTGATTGAGTTTACCTACAACAATAGTTTTCATTCAAGCATTGGTATGGCACCGTTTGAAGCTTTGTATGGTAGGAGATGTCGGACGCCTTTATGTTGGTATGAGTCCGGTGAGAGTGCTGTGGTTGGACCGGAGATTGTTCAACAAACTACGGAAAAGATTAAGATGATTCAGGAGAAGATGAGAATTGCTCAGAGTCGTCAGAAGAGTTATCACGATAAGAGGAGGAAGGCACTTGAATTCCAAGAGGGAGATCATGTGTTTCTTCGCGTTACTCCGATAACGGGGGTTGGTCGAGCTTTGAAGTCGAAGAAGTTGACACCTCGATTTATTGGTCCTTATCAGATTTTAGAGAGGATAGGGGAGGTAGCCTATCGTATCGCTTTACCGCCGTCACTTGCGAATTTGCATGAGGTTTTCCATGTGTCTCAGTTGAGGAGGTACATTCCTGATCCGTCGCATGTAGTCCAAGTAGATGATGTACAGGTGAGAGATAACCTGACTGTTGAAACATCACCTATGAGGATAGAGGATCGAGAGTTGAAGCAGTTGCAGGGTAAAGAGATTGCTTTGGTAAAGGTAGCTTGGGGAGGACCAGCAGGTGGCAATGTGACTTGGGAACTTGAGAGTCAGATGAAGGAGTCTTATCCAGAGTTGTTCGCTTGAGGTATGTTTTCGAGGACGAAAACTCTTTTAGTGGGGGAAAGTTGTAACACCCCGATAAAATAAGATAATTATTTAATTTAAGTTAATAATATATTTATTAATTTAATTAAATAATTGGGATATTTTATTGGAATTATTATTATTGGAATTATTATTTTATTGGAATAAAAGTTGGAATTTAAAAAAGGTCCCATTTAGTAAAAAGGTTTATTTTTTCACGTGAAAAGGAAAAGAGACAGAAAAGTGGAAAAAAGGGCAAAGAGAACCAGAGAACAAGGGTTGAAGGAAGGAAAAGCTTGAAGCTCAGAGATTTGCCGGATTAACTCAGGTAAGGGGGTTTATCGTCGATTAATGGGTATTATGGAATAATATGTACTGGGTAGTGATAAACCATTGATTTACCTCTGAATTGAATGATGCATGATGAAATTGTGAACCTTTGGATGAACGAAAACGAAATTGGATTATGATTGAGAGGAATTCGTAGGAATTAGATGTAAAAATGTTAGAATTGGTGAAGTTGACTAGGGTACGATTCGTGTTAGATGGTATGAACGATTACTGTGAAAAATTGGATTGTAGGAGGTTGGAAATTGGTAGATCTCGTAGCAGAGAAGACCATAGCAGATCTGGAAATCTGGTTTCTGGTCATACGCGTATGGCACTAGGCAATACGCGTATGAAATGGTCTGGTACGCGTATGGCACTAGGCAATACACGTATGGATGAGGAAAATGATATTTTGAACGTAGTTTGGTCTCTGTTGGTACGCGTATGGGGAAGTGATACGCGTAGCATACGCGTATGAGATGGTGTTACGCGTATGGGATTTGATCAGGAGATGGGCCATATGCGTATGGGACTAGGCAATACGCGTATGGGCAGGATTGTGATTTTCCTGAGCTGTTGTTGTGCAGTTTTTAGCTGTTCGGCTGAGTAACGTAATTCAGCTGATGTACGATATATTAGGGATCATTTCCCGTTGTTTTGAGTAGTATAGGTATTAGTAGAGTGTGCTAATACTGTGGTTGTTCTTTGGCATGATCTGATATGCTTATGTGATAAAATACTGATGATGTGTGATGGTATGCATGATCTTGTGAATGTATCAGTTATGTGTGCATTTGTGAATAGACTGTTTTATGGCTTAGAGTGTGAGCATATGTCTATTCTTGAATTGTGGTTGATGATTTAGCATTGCTAGGTGATTAGCATGCATATTGTGGCCTTTATGGTGGTAGCTAATTCCCATGGTGAGGAATTAGTGAGTTAGTCATTATGGACTGTTGTTGATGTTTGCATGCTAGGTGAATTAGCGTGCATAGCATGGCCCTTGGGGTGGTAGCTAATTCCCATGGTGAGGAATTAGTGAGTGAGTCACTAGGTCTCAAATGAGTGGGACTAGTGAGCTTGGTAGCCGTGCCTGGATTTGGACGGTGAGGTGAACTATATGTTCACAAAGAGTCGGTACCGCATGCATGGAGTCTCATTGCATAATATGTGTATGGCGTATAATATGAATGGATGTATTCCAATATTATACGTGTGTTTGTGTTGATATTGAGTATGAGCATGAATTGTATTGGTATTGAGTATGAGATTTGAATTGATGTGCCGTTACCGAATGTGTGATGTGATTAGGGTGATTAATGTGTTAAATTACTTAACATGACATGATGTTTTATAATGCTTATTATATCGATTGAGGAACTCACCCTTACAACTATTTTTCAGGTAACGAGCAGTGATTGAGTAGAAGCTAGTCCTTGGAGTCTAGTGTAGTTCCTTAGTGGGTCATGCTCTGGTAGATGTAACATCGGGATGGGATGTTTTACTATGTTTTCATTTGGTTGTTGAACAACTTTACATGTAATGTATTACATGGTTTGAATGTTGTTAGTTTGTATCTGCTGCGTATTATGCAAATGTTTTATTTTGATTAAATAAATGAGCATGATAGGATATTTTGGAAAATGTGTGAAATGATTGTGTGACACCCTTAATTGCATAATTACTCTGAGTGATATATTGCTATTTTAATTATATATTTGGGGTATTTTAGAAGGGTGTTACAGACACCAATAGAGGGCGCTTTAATGAAAGCGCCCTCTAAGGTTACCCTTAGAGGGCGCTTTTAAAAAAGCGCTCTCTAAGTCCATGTACATTTCCAGTTTAGAAGGCGCTTTTGGAAAGCCTTAGAGAGCGCTTTCAGAAGCGCCCTCTTAGGCCCCCTTTAGAGGGCGCTTTTTTTACAAAAGCGCCCTCTAAGGTCCCCTTTAGTAAACATTAAAATTATAACATATACTGCATGTCTCTTTATTTTCCCTCTCTATAAGCTATTTCGTTTACGTAACTGGGTTTTCTCTCTACTGCGATTACTCTCGTCCTCCGTTCGTTCTCCCTCCCTCACCGTCGTCGTCGCCGTCGCCTTTTTCTGCTGCTGCGTTCACATTCCCTGAGTTATCTGCGTCCACCGTCACTGTTCACTTTCTTCTCCATCGTTACCGTCACCTTGAAGGTATTTCTCTTCTCCATCGTTACCGTTCACTTTCTTCATGTGTTTGATTAGGGCATTTCCTAAACTTAGTTTTACATTTTGTGCATTATGTTGATTAATGTTGTTTAGGGCAAACTGAGTTTTTTATTTCTGATTGAAAACTGATATCATTTGAAGTGTGTTTGAGCTTGTGCTTGGAAGTTTGATGATTATGGATGCAAGTTTGTTCATGTTCCAAACACCATAAGTTTGCATTGGTCTTTTGTATGCAGTAGGTGTGTGTGAGTTTGTATTCAATAATGATAAAAAAAAAGAGTTTAGATTGTTGTAACATGAGAGAAATGGAAGGTATATGAATGTGTTTTTTGTGTAGCTTCACGAATATGGTCATTGTCTTACTTGGGTCTTATTGAATCATTTCTATATTACAGATAAAATGGCTAACCAAGACGATACCCATGACGCGAATGGATCACGTAACAATGTTGAAAAAGAAATCAAACGAGGATTGACTGTTATGAAGTCAATCATTCGTGCAAGAGACAAGGGTGTAAAATTTGAAGTACATTGGAGTGCTGAAGACCAACTAATTGAGCCTAACGGTTCAATGTTGGCAAGTTACATTGGTTTCCTTGTTCGACAACATATTCCGATTACATGTGATAATTGGAGAAGTCCGGAATTGAAGGTTGGCAAAGAAAAACTATGGTCCGAGATACAGGTACTTACCATATATTGTTATATGTTTTTTTTGTTGACTATTTGTTGACCATATATTGTTATAATATTACTTATAATAACACACTCCATGTGTATGTTTTTTAGAGATCCTTTCACATCGATGAAAGCCGGAAAAAATATTGTATTCAATTGGCCGGAAAAAGACTCCGAGGATTTCGATCCTTTTTGTCCAACAAATTTCTCAAGGATGAGGAAGGAAATTTTGTTGAAGCAGAACGGCCAATGAAGTATGCCGAGATTATTTCAGCCGATGAATGGGATAACTTTGTCGCCAAACGAAGAAACGAAAAATTCCATGTAATGTCTATTAATTATGGTATTATACAATTGTTAAGTTACTTGGTTCTAATATGCCTTAAACTTTTTTATCCAGGAAGTAAGCGACAAAAATCGGAAAAGGGCATCAAAACCCATGTATCCGTACAAAAAAGGGCGTACGGGATATGCACGGTTACAACAAAGAATTGTGAGTATATTCAAATGCTATGAGCTTATACATTGTCACAATATGTTATAATTGATGATCTTATAATCTAATTCAATATGTAGCTAGCCGAGGAGAAAAGTGACGCAACATCTCTTCCGAAGCACGTATTATGGAAGGCTGCTCGGGTTGGGAAGGATGGGGCTGTCGTTGAAGCGGTCCAAAATGTTTATGACGAATGTGTAAGTATATGTAACATTATTTCTTTAATTATATCGAAAATTTTGTTAGACATATAATTCATTTTTAATCTCCTCTAATAATATTTCAGGAGACTTTATCCCAAACCTTACCTTCAACCGAGGTCCAGGATTGCAGGAGCGTACTTAGTCGAGTACTAAATGTTCCTGAGTATTCCGGTCGTGTGAGGGGTAAGGGTTTTGGTGTGACTCCGTCATCATTTTATAAAAAACCAAAAACAAAAAATCCTACCAACAAAGAGGTGATGGAGACCTTGGCGGAGTTAAGGGCACAAGTACTCCAACTGCAAAACGAGAATGCAAGGTATAGAGAGGAAAGGTGCGCTTCCGAGGCAAAAGATACTAGTGACCGAGCTAGTATCAATTGTCAACCGAAATTTCCCGAGGTAATTATATATGTTATTATGAAATTAAAATAACACTTTTTTACTTGACACATATACACGTTAACAATAACATTTATTATTGGTTTAGGGCATTTCACCTTGTCAGCTGTATCTATCGTCACCAACTTATCGCATAGTTGGCAAGGGAAAAGTGCACAATACTTCGGGTGAATTACTTCACCATAATCCCCTCCCGGTGGGATATATGAAAGTTTCGGTTGACCTTGTATTAGATACGGACGCCCTTCTACCATTACCTGACGTTGTTTCAGAGACAACGTTAATGCGAGATGCAGTCGGATCCTTTGTTGGTTGGCCGTCAGATCTAATTTTCCCAGATGCCGAGGTATATATGTTCTAAATGATTATGAATATTTAGTATTCACATTTCAATTCAGCTACAATTATGATATTTAATCAATTCTTATTACATGGTAATGTTAGACTCCTACAAGACCCACACATAAAGCTGGTAAAGGGATTTCAAGACGCATCGAGTCGGTTGCATCTCAAAAAGAGGTACAAATATATATACCCATTTAATTATATACGCAACGATTCTGTTGCATCACAAAAAGTCATGATTTATTTTATATGAATTTTTAGGTTCCCGGTCGAAAGTTGAAAAGCGCTGGTAAGGATATTCCAACGACGTCCGGGACAAAATCTCAAATTATGATGCGTCTTGAGAAAATGGTGGAAGAGTCCGATATTATGCACGGGGCCATTCGTAGTATAGATTTTGATGAAGGTGTTTTCAGAATTGCTCATTTCGAAATAATTGCAAAGGAGGACATGCAATAACTTTTTGAACACGACGAATTGGGCATCGCTGTCATTCATACATACATATGGTACTCCGATCAATCTATAATTTACTTAGTTGAACAATTTATTTACACATTTCAATGAGTAGTCTAATGTTTATTATGTTTCTATTTAAGGTATATGTATGACACATTGATGCGGGGAACTGAATTGTGTAACCGTTTCAATTTTATTGCTGCTTCCCGTATCAACGCAACGTTAATAACGAAAAATCCAACATCCGTAAAGAATGATCTAGTCGATAGATTCATGGCGGCCGGTGATAATACTACACCCAGTTTGTATTTTTTACCGTTTAATTCTGGCAACGGGTTAGATTTTCTTTCTAATAATTTCATTCTAATCTATGTATATCTTTTACGTAGAAAATTTTCATTCATCTAAAATTTTGTTTTATTTTACAGTGGTCACTGGGTGTTGGTTGCTATGGATCTTTCGAGACTAATAGTGTATTATCTCGATTCGTTATCGGGTGATTTGAGTAAATATCCGAGTATGAAGAAGACGGTTGACGCGTAAGTGAAATTCCCCTAAATATTCGTGTGTATTTGTATATTTAATTATGTCTGTCAGATTGATCTCAATATACGTTTTTATTTTGTTAGGGCAATACTAAAATTTAGATCGAAAAAGAATTATCGTAATAGGAAGGACATTACGTGGGTCAGAGTTGAGGTATATATTAAGTATCTTATTTTTGCTTAATTATAATAGTGTTTATTTTTTGCTTATAATAGTGTTTGTAAGAAATTAACTATATATATATTGTTTGTTTTTCTGTGTAGTGTCCTCAGCAAAACAATTCGGTCGATTGCGGATTTTTTGTATTGAGATTTATGAGAGATATCATTGCGTTGAATCGTATAGACATCCCAAAAATGGTATGGAATAATAACTTAGGGTTTATTTTAATATTATCGGATATTTCATCTAATTTGTTACTAAATCTTGAATATGTTTTATTCTCTTAATTGTAGTACTTTGACGAATACAAATCTTACTCAAGAGCTCATTTGGATGAAATGAAGGATGAATTATGTCAATTCATTATTGATCAAAGAATCATATAGCTAGGTTGTATATTGTTGTACATATATGTATGGAATGTTGTTGTTGTATGTTGTTGTTGTATATATGTTGTATATTGTTGTTGTACTAGTTTTACTAAATCATGAATATGTTGTTGTATATTGTTGATCAAAGAATCATATATTAATGTTGTATATATGGAGGATTAATGTTGTATATAAATGGATTCATGTTGTATATATCAATGGATTAATGGTGTATAACATTGGATTAAAGGATGAAATCAATATGAATTTTACACTTTTGCAGCATGCGAACAGGTTCCCAATTAAATACCCACTGCTTTTCAAACAAATTTTTTTAAAATAACTAACACTTTAGAGGACGCTTTCTGCAGGAAACGCCCTCTAAACACTTTACATTGACAACTTTAGAGGGCGCTTTGTCCAGAAAGTGCCCTCTAAGGTGGCTTTACATTGACAACTTTAGAGGGCGCTTTGTCCAGAAAGCGCCCTCTAAGGTGGCTTTACATTGACAACTTTAGAGGGCGCTGTATCCAGAAAGCGCCCTCTAAGGTGGCTTTACATGACAACTTTAGAGGGCGCTTTATCCAGAAAGCGCCCTCTAAGGTGGCCCTTTATGGACCACTCCAGAGGGCGTTTTTTTCTGAAAGCGCACTAGAATGTGGCCCTTAAAGGGCCACTTTAGACAGCGCTTTCTCCAGGAAAACAAAGCGCTGTCTTTACCTATGCCAGCGCCACTTTAGAGGGCGCTTAAAAGCGCTGTTATAGGCCAAAATAAGCGCCCTCTTTTCCCTTATTTGGCGTAGTGCAACAACTCAAAAAAATATTCTCTTAACAAAACTACAACAACATCATCAATAAATCTATAACATAAATCAGTTTATACAACAACAACAAGATTAAACCTCTAGGATTTAGGGTCTCAATAACGAGTCTCAACAACAACAACAACAACAATAAAATCAACAATAACAACAAGAACTTCAATAAACCTATAACATAAATTTGCTTAAACAAGAACAACAATATTAAACCTCTAGGGTTTAAGGTCTCAATAACGGGTCTCAACAACAACAACAATATCAATAACCCTATAATATAATTATGTGTAAACAACAACAACAAGAAGATAAAACCACTAGGGTTTCAGATCTCAACAACAATAAGAACAATATGAGTAGTGATGTTTGAAGTACAAGATCTCTAAAGAATAAGTAAAATAAAATGATTTGAATTTCTGAAGAAGAAAAGAGAACACTAAACACATAACATCTTCGTATTGAAGATGATATGTGTTTATGACTCTCATTGCTTAGGGCACTTCGTTTGGTTATTGTCATACGGTGAACTGACTTTTTGTGTTTTTTTAATCGCAATGTCGCGGTTAGCAAGAGTCGCCACCGACTTTTCTTTTATCCAATAAGGAAAGGTGGAAAAGAACAGGAAAGACCTTAATTTAGATTCTTAGGTTCGGGAGGTACATTATACAAAGGGAAGGTGTTAGCACCCTTTGTATCCATGGTTATCCATGGGCTCTTAATTGCTCAATCATTTATGTTTTTCTCGTTTGAAAAAGTGTTTGAAAAATGTGTAGAAAATGTTTTGAAAATGAGAACTTAACTTTGTAATGATTCTTGAATGAATGTATACAAAGTGGTTATCTCGTTTAGTTTTGAAAATAGTTTAGAAAAATATAACTCGGCTATGATTCTAGTGCGAATGTATGCCAAGTGGTGATCTTCTAATGGAGGTTTTGAAAAGTGTAAGGTGTGAAAAGTAGTTTTAGGTTATGAATGAGCAATTAAGGGTTATACCTGTCCGAGGTCTTTCTGGGCATTTCCTATCCTTATGAGGGTAAAACTGTCCTTACTATTGAGGAGTAAGCATTTTTATCCTTTGGATGTAGAAGGGTCATCGAAGGGTCATTGATTGGTCATCGAAGGCAACAGTTGTGAGGATACCTTAGCATTCGAAGGGACGATCATCATTTAACCGTAGGCTACATCGAAGGGTCATCGAGGGACAAAATCATATATTCGAAGGCAACATCCGAGGGACTATGATTTATTTTATGATGATTTAATCGAAGGGTCTTGGCTAAGTATATCCCCACATTCGCGGGACATGACCGTAATACTGTAATCGCAGGGTAACAAAGAGAGGTCCGAGATCGCCTGTTTAACGGCAAAGTTTTACAATTAATTATATAGCCGTGATCAAGTAGGTAATTAGGTCCATATTAAAATCGATGAAATCAATACATTAAAATCAGCTAAGTAATTGAGGGTGGATTTCCATATTAAAATTAATACATTAAAATTAATTAGGTAATTTAGGGTGAAACTCCACAAAGGGTATCCCACAAATAAAGTGGAATACTTAGCCGGCCGTTTCTTCGAGAATATGTAAGCCTTTACACCATTCAACACACGGGTTAGAGCATTGAGATAAAGTATGATTTGACAATTGCACCATAAAATAAACATAACAGTCATGAACTCAGGCCAAATGATGCAGAACTATAATAAATCATGATTAGATAAACATAAGATAGAACAGCAAAGAGACAAAGCAGCCACTGTCCCGTTCGCCTCTGCTTCGCCTAGCGAAGGCTCAGCGAATGCTCGCTACAGGCTCGCTTAGCGATGTGCTAGCGAGCGGCCACGGGTTTGGAGTTTGACAGCAACATGACCTCCGAAAACCTGAACTTTTATGGCATTTGATTACAGGAATAGCATGGACAAACATTCATGATATTCAAGCATATTTAAATTAACATGTGAAATCAAATTACATATTCGAAACTCCAATCATGATGCTTTATGGATATAGAGATTACCAATTAAAAGCATAAAATAGTAGTGATGCGCAAACCTGTTTGCAACTAAGCTGCTATGTTGAAAAGACTGATCGCTTTTGGTATCGGATGGAGTTGGGCGGCGGTAGCTTCGGAGCGGAGGAGTGGCCTTCAGGGTTTCTTCACTCGGAACTCTCTAAAGTAGCCTCCAGAGTTTCTGTGCCAGGGTTTTCGTCCGTCTTCCTCCGTTTTCGTCCGTCTTCTTCTGTTTTTTTCGTCCCCCTTTTCATTACTGAAGTGTTGGTATTTATAATGCTCTTTTTTGTGACCTAATGGGCTCAAAAGCCCGAAATTTTCTGTTGTCTGTCAGCTTCGCTAGGCGAGCTGGTAGCGAACGTGTAGCGAACGTTCGCTAGGCGAGCGTGTAGCGAACGTTCGCTAGGCGAGCGTGTAGCGAACGTGTAGCGAACAGGCCAGTTTTGGGCCATTTTCTGGATTGGGCCATTCGTGAGCTGGGCCTTCGTTCCTTTGAGATCAGTGTCATAAAAATGAGTCGGAGCGCCCTGAAAAATGTCTTGAAATATTAATGGGCAAATTTTGGGGTATGACAGCTGCCCCTGTTCAATATTCTTGAACCGAGAGAGTAGAATGGTATGTGCACCATTCGTGGTCTGGAGGTGGAAGATTATTGAACACTAAAATGCCCAAAAATTTGCGCTTGTCAATCAGGAGCTAGTCTTGATGGAGATGGGCTTAAAGATGCCATCCAGGGAGTTTGATGATGAGAACTTCAGGGTGCGTCGTTCATTAGACGATATCTGAAGACATGGATGTCGTACCGAGTCAGAGTGTGTTATACGCTGCTGGGGATAAGGGATCAGAATGGGTCATACGCTAGATCGCCTCTGAATACCAGAGTGAGTTGTTCATTGGGCGGATGACTTCGCTGAGGATGAAAAATCAGAATGGATCGTACGCTAGATCGTCTCTGAGTTGCAGAACGACACCTCCATTAAGCGGGTGATTTCATCGGGGATAGAAGATCAGACCGGATCGTATGCTAGATCGTATCTGAGTTGAAGATCCAAATGGGTCTTATGCTAGACCGTATTGGAGTCGCAGGATGAGTCGTCCGGTAGTCGTACGCTAGACTACACTTCAGAAATATACCGTACACTAGGTAGCATCTGAGGAGATAAAGGTCTAACTGGGTCGTACATTAAACCGTATCTGAGCAGAATGAGTCGTCCATTAGGCTGAATCTGATTATAAAATGGGGTAGTCATATGCTAGACTACACTTCAGAAGTATACCGTACACTAGGTAGCATCTGAGCAGATGAAGGTCTAACTGGGTCGTACATCAAACCGTATCTGAGCAGAATAAGCCGTCCATTAGGCTGAATCTGCTTATAAAAGGGGTAGTCGTACACTAGACTACACTTCAGAGCTGTACCTGTCACTAGGTAGCATCTGAGGAGATGAAGGTCTAACTGGATCGTACATTAAACCGCATCTGAGCAGAATGAGCCGTCCATTAGGCTGAATCTGCTTATAAAGGGGGTAGTCGTACACTAGACTACACTTCAGAGCTGTACTTGTCACTAGGTAGCATCTGAGCAGATGAAGGTCTAACTGGGTCGTACATCAAACCGTATCTGAGCAGAATGAGCCGTCCATTAGGCTGAATCTGCTTATAAAAGGGGTAGTCGTACACTAGACTACACTTCAGAGCTGTACCTGTCACTAGGTAGCATCTGAGGAGATGAAGGTCTAACTGGATCGTACATTAAACCGCATCTGAGCAGAATGAGCCGTCCATTAGGCTGAATCTGCTTATAAAGGGGGTAGTCGTACACTAGACTACACTTCAGAGCTGTACCTGTCACTAGGTAGCATCTGAATTGGAGGTTCTCGGAGATACTTCTTGATTTTGTCAAAAGCTTCTTGGCATTCATCATTCCATACCATCTCTTGATTTTTTCTCAGTAATTTGAATATGGGTTTGCAGATAGTAGTCAAGTGTGGAGTGAATCGGGCAATGTAATTCGAGTGCCCCAAGAAACCTCTGACTTCTTTCTTGTTTATTTCAGTACCCAGATTTACAATTTCAATTGATTCCTCATGCGGCTGTATAGTCTTTTCTTCTTGCAGTAGTCGGGCAAATTCTCCAGGGACTTCACAATCTTCCTTGCTTCCATCCTCGGCTTGGTAGATCGGATTTTCAAAGTCATAATGAACAGTAGCAGAGTCATTACCAACAGGATCCAGAGTGGATATGGATCGGCAAATTGTTACGTGAGTGTGTGCAGGAAACATAGCTTGTTTAAAAAATGACAGGAAAGATAAAGAGCGCAATATTTGAATGCAAAAAGTCCATTGATTTATTGAATGTGAATATGCTTATGAAATGACAAAACCCTTAAAATTAGCTATTATGCCCCGGGTATAGACACAATGCTTTTGAAATACTAAAATAGCAATAACAATTACTCCCGACTAAAGGAAATCGGGATAGTGTCTTCAGCCTTCCAATTATTGAGTCCGTCACCAATTGTTGGGTAGACCCAGCTATCCAGGTCGCAATCGCTGTCAGCATCCTCTATAGCATTAAGAGTTTTGTCATGATCAGGCAGAGGAGCAGTGATGACCTTAGGAGTCTCAGGCGGATCCAATTCAAATTCTCCGGCGTCGATCATATCCTGAATTTTATTCTTCAACGACCAACAATCGTTCGTATTATGCCCGGGGCTATCGGAGTGATACGCACACCGGGCGTCAGGATTATAACTAGGAGAAGTAGTGTTGGGTTTTGCAGGAGGATCTCTGAGGGTAATTAAATTTGCTTTTAGCATACCCTGCAGTGCTTGTGCTAAAGTCATATTGATCTTCGTGAACTGCCTTCTTCCTGGGTTAATGTGCCTCACAGATTTCTTGTATTTTTTCTTCTCGAGCAAGAGAGCCTTCAGTTCTTCCTGCCCCTTGGATAAGTTCAAGATCATCTCCTGGAGTTGAGCATTCTGAGCATGGAGATCTTTGACAGTCTGTTCGAGGTCCATTTTTCTGTTTGCGTGAAAACCGTGAGAACATTGATCCCTTTAGAACACCTGTTGTGCAATGTTATGCTATGCAATGTATGCAATGTTTTCAAAGACTTTTGGAATCTAACTTTGCATAAACTACCAAAAAAGGAAACTTTTTTTCTTTTTTTTTTCTTTTTTTTTTTTTTTACAAAATAGAGCAAAGTTAAATCCCTAAGTCCTCAAAATGGTTAGTTCAATGCCATGATGTTATGATGATGTTATGATGTTATGATGTTAAGTAAAGCACAAGCAAGTCACACAACCATCGTTCCTAAGTTTTAAGGCTTGCATGAGTTCCATAGGTAAGTACCCTCCCCACTGAAGTTTGGTTGGTTCAACCTGTCCTAGAATAGTAACCGGGTTCTAGAAGGATCTCAAATCATCGACCTTTCTTTAAGTCCACTTCAGTGCAACACCAAGTGGTTGACCAAAGCTTCCCTAAAGTCCAATCTCAAAGAGTGTAGTATCGAGTCTCAACCAACCCCAGTCGGAACCGAAGTCAGTTATCTCACTACTTTCTAATGGCTAGGATGAGTCAATTAGGGTTCTAAAGGTCTGGTTAATGCTTTGATGACACCACGCGAATGCCAAATTTTTCCTCAAGTAAACATGAGGAACATCAGGACATCCAAAGTGTCACATTAACCGTAGCCATCATTTTAACCATTCCAGTATACGCCGGATAGTCGCGATGATCTATTGCTACTTACCTAAGGTACACTAGATCCGGGTGTAGGATCTTTCACTCAAGCATAAAATACCCTCAAAAGAAGGAACAGTTTGAAACATAAATGATTTTTAAGGTGACCTCTCTTTGTAAGTCCCCAGCAGAGTCGCCAGTTCTGTCATACGGTGAACTGACTTTTTGTGTTTTTAATCGCAATGTCGCGGTTAGCAAGAGTCGCCACCGACTTTTCTTTTATCCAATAAGGAAAGGTGGAAAAGAACAGGAAAGACCTTAATTTAGATTCTTAGGTTCGGGAGGTACATTATACAAAGGGAAGGTGTTAGCACCCTTTGTATCCATGGTTATCCATGGGCTCTTAATTGCTCAATCATTTATGTCTTTCTAGTTTGAAAAAAAAAGTGGTTGAGAAATGTGTAGGAAATGTTTTGAAAAAGGAGAATTTAACTTTGTAATGATTCTTGAATGAATGTATACAAAGTGGTTATCTCGTTTAGTTTTGAAAATAGTTTAGAAAAATATAACTCGGCAATAATTCTAGTGCGAATGTATGCCAAGTGGTGATCTTCTAATGGAGGTTTTGAAAAGTGTAAGGTGTGAAAAGTAGTTTTAGATTATGAATGAGCAATTAAGGGTTATACCTGTCCGAGGTCTTTCTGGGCATTTCCTATCCTTATGAGGGTAAAACTGTCCTTACTATTGAGGAGTAAGCAGTTTTATCCTTTGGATGTAGAAGGGTCATCGAAGGGTCATTGATTGGTCATCGAAGGCAACAGTTGTGAGGATACCTTAGCATTCGAAGGGACTATCATCATTTAACCGTAGGCTACACTGAAGGGTCATCGAGGGACAAAGGCAACATTCGAGGGACTATGATGATTTAACCGAAGGGTCTTTGCTAAGGGTATCCCCATATTCGCGGGACATGACCATAATACCGTAATCGTAGGGTAACAAAGAGAGGTCCAAGATCGCATATTAAGAGGCAAAGTTTTACAATTAATTAGATAGCCGTAGTCGATTAAATAATTAGGTCCATATTAAAATCAGTACATTAAGATCAATTAAGCCATTAGGGTGGATCTTCGCCATGAAATTAATACATTAAAATCAATTGAATAATTCGGGATGAATCTCCATAAGGGTATCCCACCCCTAAGGTGGAATGCCTAGCCGGCCACTTCCTTGGAAACATGTAAACCTTTACACAATTCAACACACGGATTAGAGCATCGAGATAAAATATAATTGAAAGTTGCACCATAAAATAAACATAACAATCATGAACTCAAACCAAATGATGCAGAATTATAATAACATAAGATAGAACAGCCAAAAAAAATGAAACAGCCGTTGTTCCATTCGCCCCTGCTTCGCCTAGCGAAGGCCTAGCGAGTACTCGCTACTGGCTCGCTTAGCGATGTGCTAGCGAGCGCTGCTGGTTTTTGAATATGATATCAGTATAATCTCAACCAATTTTATGCCTTATGGATCTCATTACTGCAATTATACGATTAATCATTTAAGGTATGCATGGCATATATTAAAGTTCACATGCCAAGCTTAAGGTATTTCATAAATCTAATCATAAAGTCATATGCAAATTAAGAATATAAAACAATGATAGCAATGTAAACCTGTTAGCAGCTAAGTTGTGGCTTCGAATCGACAAATCGGATTGAATTGGGCGGAGGTAGAACTTGGTGCCGCCGAGTTCCTTCCAGGTTTGCCTCCAATGAGTATCAGGGTTTGCTTGCTAGGGTTCTCCTTTCGTCCCTTTTCGTTCTTCTTTTCATTACTGAAATGCTGGTATTTATAATGCTCTTTTTTGTGACCTAATGGGCTCAGAATGAAGCCCGAAATTTTCTGTTGTCTGTCAGCTTCGCTGGGCGAGCTGGTAGCGAACGTGTAGCGAACGTTCGCTAGGCGAGCGTGTAGCGAACACGTAGCGAACAGGCCAGTTTTGGGCCATTTTCTGGATTGGGCCATTCGTGAGCTGGGCCTTCGTTCCTTTGAGATCAGTGTCATAAAAATGAGTCGGAGTGCCCTGAAAAATGTCTTGAAATATTAATGGGCAAATTTTGGGGTATGACAGCTGCCCCTGTTCAATATTCTTGAACCGAGAGAGTAGAATGGTATGTGCACCATTCGTGGTCTGGAGGTGGAAGATTATTGAACACTAAAATGCCCAAAAATTTGCGCTTGTCAATCAGGAGCTAGTCTTGATGGAGATGGGCTTAAAGATGCCATCCAGGGAATTTGATGATGAGAACTTCAGGGTGCGTCGTTCATTAGACGATATCTGAAGACATGGATGTCGTACCGAGTCAGTGTGTGTTATACGCTGCTGGGGATAAGGGATCAGAATGGGTCATACGCTAGATCGCCTCTGAATACCAGAGTGAGTTGTTCATTGGGCGGATGACTTCGCCGAGGATGAAAAATCAGAATGGATCGTACGCTAGATCGTCTCTGAGTTGCAGAACGACACCTCCATTAAGCGGGTGATTTCATCGGGGATAGAAGATCAGACCGGATCGTATGCCAGATCGTATCTGAGTTGAAGATCCAAATGGGTCTTATGCTAGACCGTATTGGAGTCGCAGGATGAGTCGTCCGGTAGTCGTACACTAGACTACAATTCAGAAATGTACCTGTCACTAGGTAGCATCTGAGCAGATGAAGGTCTAACTGGGTCGTACATTAAACCGTATCTGAGCAGAATGAGCCGTCCATTAGGCTGAATCTGCTTATAAAAGGGGTAGTCGTACACTAGACTACAATTCAGAAATGTACCTGTCACTAGGTAGCATCTGAGCAGATGAAGGTCTAACTGGGTCGTACATTAAACCGTATCTGAGCAGCATCTGGTCTAACTTGGTCGTACATTAGACTGTATTTGAGCAGCATCTGGTCTAACTTGGTCGTACATTAGACGGTATTTGAGCGGCATCTGGTCTAACTTGGTCGTACATTAGACGGTATTTGAGCGGCATCTGGTCTAACTTGGTCGTACATTAGACTGTATTTGAGCCGTTGAAGGTCTAACTTGGTCGTACATTAGACGGTATTTGAGCGGCATCTGGTCTAACTTGGTCGTACATTAGACTGTATTTGAGCCGTTGAAGGTCTAACTTGGTCGTACATTAGACGGTATTTGAGCAGCATCTGGTCTAACTTGGTCGTACATTAGACTGTATTTGAGCCGCATCTGGTCTAACTTGGTCGTACATTAGACTGTATTTGCAGAATCTGACTTGAGGGTCTAACTTGGTCGTACATTAGACTGTATTTGCAGAATCTGACTTGAAGGTCTAACTTGGTCGTACATTAGACTGTATTTGCAGAATCTGACTTGAAGGTCTAACTTGGTCGTACATTAGACTGTATTTGCAGAATCTGACTTGAGGGTCTAACTTGGTCGTACATTAGACTGTATTTGCAGAATCTGACTTGAAGGTCTAACTTGGTCGTACATTAGACTGTATTTGCAGAATTTGACTTGAAGGTCTAACTTGGTCGTACATTAGACTGTCACTGAGCAGAATCTGACTTGAAGGTCTAACTTGGTCGTACATTAGACTGTGTTGGAGTAGTTGAAGATCAGAATGGATCGTCCGTTAGATCGTATCTGAGTGGAAGGAGTTATATGTTGAGCCGAATCAGAATGAACCGTACGCTAGGCTATATCTGATAGTATTTGTGTATGCTGTATTTGCGATAAATATTTGGGATGGGCTTATAGATGCCATCGTTAGGAGGATGTCAGAATGAATGTTGACATGGAGTATATCTGAAAGATGTATCTGAAGAAGAAAGTAGTCGTACGCTAGACTGCACCTCGGAATATACCGTATGCTAGGCGGTACCTGAGGGTTATAGTTGAATCTTGAATGTAATTGATAAAGATGGCCGTCTGAACGGACCTTTGTTTTGACTGTGTCAGGAGGATAATTGACCTGCTAAATAAAGTTAGCTTCATGCCATGTCATGATGCATGAGATGCAAATGTTGTATGCATGCGTGTGCTGTGAAATGATGTAATGAGTGAATTATGCGTCTGGAATAAATGAGAGCATTGTATACATGTGTATGTTATGAAATGATGTAATGTATATGATGCGGAACGAAAATTGTATGTAGGTATGTGATGTGAAACGATGTAATGAATGCCCTATGTGTCTGAAACGTTCTTCCAGGGGACTCTACTGGGGAAATAAATCTCAGTCTTCTGGTCGGAGATATTTGTATTGATGATCCTTCCTTAGCTAGGGGTATTTGACTTTTATCTGATGGCAGAGATATTCAACAGAGCCTGGCTGGGGGTAGAAGAGATGACCCATTTGTCTAGTAGTGCCAATTGCTTTTGGGGAATAACTGGCTTTGCTGGGGAATAGAATTAGCAACGGATTCATTGGAAAGCATGGTTAGACCTTTTCCTCGATCCTGAAGTCTCGTAGTGATTGCTATTTCTATTTTATGCACGCATTTTTGGTAAACATCGATCATATCCAAATGCATATATTAATTCAAATTAAATCAATGGACGTTTATGCAAACAAAACAGAGAAAGTAAAACAAAAGCATCTTTTTGGAAATGAAATTGTACTGATTTTGAAAGAGGGCCTATAAATAGGCAATTTGAGTACAAGGAGACAGAAATCCTAGTAAGAGGAAATTGTCAGGCAAACAAAGAGAAAGCTATGCAGAAAAAGTCCTATCGATTCTAATTCCACCACTGTCATTATGTCTTCAAGCATCTCATCTCCTGCTGTCGGATAGAAGTGATTGGCTTGTTCAGTCCCTTGAACTTGGTTGAAGCAGACAGAGAACGGGGCATAGTCATACGCTTTAATCCCTAATTTTTGCCTGGACCGCCTTTTCAGGTTTTCAGTCCACCGGGATACCCTTTTTTGCTCAAGCCGCCTTTTCAGGTTTTCGACTTGCCGGGTGTACGTCTTTATATGTTTATCCCTAATTTTTGCCCGAACCCTTTTGGTTCGCAGGGATGCCCTTACTTTTGCCTAGGTACGTCGACCTAGCGGGTCTCTTTTATGCGTAGTATTTTTTAACTATGTCTGCGTTCACAGGATGCGGGAACTCTTCGCCATCCATTGTAGCAAGCGTCATGGCTCCAACAGAGAATACTTTCTTAACTACCAATGGCCCTTCGTATGTGGGGGTCCATTTGCCTCTGGGATCACCTTGTGGTAGGATGATACGCTTGATCACCAAGTCGCCAAGTTGGTACACCTGTCTCTTGACCTTTTTGTTAAATGCTTGGGTCATGCGCTTCTGATATATCTGCCTATGACAAACAGCCGCGAGTCTCTTCAATCAAATTTATCTGACCGAGTCGAGTCTGAATCCGTTCATCTTTATCTAAGCCCGCCTCTTTCATGATTCTTAGAGAGGGAATCTGAACTTCCACTGGTAAGATGGCTTCCATTCCATAGACTAAAGAGAACGGAGTTGCCCCTGTCGAAGTGCGTACTGAAGTGCGATAACTATGAAGAGCAAACGGTAACATCTCATGCCAGTCTTTGTATTTTACTGTTATCTTTTGTATGATCTTCTTGATATTGTTAGCAGCCTCCACGGCGCCGTTCGTCTTTGGCCGGTACGGAGAAGAGTTATGGTGTTTTATTTTGAACTGCATGCAGAGTTCAGTTTAGTACCATTATCAGTGATAACTCTTTCAGGAGACAGCAGGTTTCTCGAATGTATATTTGATAAGATCCATCTTAGAAATCAATAAAGTGGTATGATTCAACATATACTGTCTTAGTCGGCGAGCAGCCCAAGCCAAAGCACAGCGAGCTTTCTCGAGCTGTGAGTATCTTGTTTCACAGTCGGTACCTTTTGCTAAGGCAATATATGGCATGCCCTTTTCGACCAGACTCGTCATGTTGCCCCAACACACACCTCATTGAATTTTCTAACACGGTCAAATACATGATTAGAGGTCTTCCTTCAACTGGTAGCATCAGAATTGGAGGTTCTCGGAGATACTTCTTGATTTTGTCAAAAGCTTCTTGGCATTCATCATTCCATACCATCTCTTGATTTTTTCTCAGTAATTTGAATATGGGTTTGCAGATAGTAGTCAAGTGTGGAGTGAATCGGGCAATGTAATTCGAGTGCCCCAAGAAACCTCTGACTTCTTTCTTGTTTATTTCAGTACCCAGATTTACAATTTCAGTTGATTCCTCATGCGGCTGTATAGTCTTTTCTTCTTGCAGTAGTCGGGCAAGTTCTCCAGGGACTTCACAATCTTCCTTGCTTCCATCCTCGGCTTGGTAGATCGGATTTTCAAAGTCATAATGAACAGTAGCAGAGTCATTACCAACAGGATCCAGAGTGGATATGGATCGGCAAATTGTTACGTGAGTGTGTGCAGGAAACATAGCTTGTTTAAAAAATGACAGGAAAGATAAAGAGCGCAATATTTGAATGCAAAAAGTCCATTGATTTATTGAATGTGAATATGCTTATGAAATGACAAAACCCTTAAAATTAGCTATTATGCCCCGGGTATAGACACAATGCTTTTGAAATACTAAAATAGCAATAACAATTACTCCCGACTAAAGGAAATCGGGATAGTGTCTTCAGCCTTCCAATTATTGAGTCCGTCACCAATTGTTGGGTAGACCCAGCTATCCAGGTCGCAATCGCTGTCAGCATCCTCTATAGCATTAAGAGTTTTGTCATGATCAGGCAGAGGAGCAGTGATGACCTTAGGAGTCTCAGGCGGATCCAATTCAAATTCTCCGGCGTCGATCATATCCTGAATTTTATTCTTCAACGACCAACAATCGTTCGTATTATGCCCGGGGCTATCGGAGTGATACGCACACCTGGCGTCAGGATTATAACTAGGAGAAGTAGTGTTGGGTTTTGCAGGAGGATCTCTGAGGGTAATTAAATTTGCTTTTAGCAAACCCTACAGTGCTTGTGCTAAAGTCATATTGATCTTCGTGAACTGCCTTCTTTCTGGGTTAATGTGCCTCACAGATTTCTTGTCTTTTTTCTTCTCGAGCAAGAGAGCCTTCAGTTCTTCCTGCCCCTTGGATAAGTTCAAGATCATCTCCTGGAGTTGAGCATTCTGAGCATGGAGATCTTTGACAGTCTATTCGAGGTCCATTTTTCTGTTTGCGTGAAAACCGTGAGAACATTGATCCCTTTAGAACACCTGTTGTGCAATGTTATGCTATGCAATGTATGAAATGTTTTCAAAGACTTTTGGAATCTAACTTTGCATAAACTACCAAAAAAGGAAACTTTTTTTCTTTTTTTTTTTCTTTTTTTTTTTTTTTACAAAATAGAGCAAAGTTAAATCCCTAAGTCCTCGAAATGGTTAGTTCAATGCCATGATGTTATGATGATGTTATGATGTTATGATGTTAAGTAAAGCACAAGCAAGTCACACAACCATCGTTCCTAAGTTTTAAGGCTTGCATGAGTTCCATAGGTAAGTACCCTCCCCACTGAAGTTTGGTTGGTTCAACCTGTCCTAGAATAGTAACCGGGTTCTAGAAGGATCTCAAATCATCAACCTTTCTTTAAGTCCACTTCAGTGCAACACCAAGTGGTTGACCAAAGCTTCCCTAAAGTCCAATCTCAAAGAGTGTAGTATCGAGTCTCAACCAACCCCAGTCGGAACCGAAGTCAGTTATCTCACTACTTTCTAATGGCTAGGATGAGTCAATTAGGGTTCTAAAGGTCTGGTTAATGCTTTGATGACACCACGCGAATGCCAAATTTTTCCTCAAGTAAACATGAGGAACATCAGGACATCCAAAGTGTCACATTAACCGTAGCCATCATTTTAACCATTCCAGTATACGCCGGATAGTCGCGATGATCTATTGCTACTTACCTAAGGTACACTAGATCCGGGTGTAGGATCTTTCACTCAAGCATAAAATACCCTCAAAAGAAGGAACAGTTTGAAACATAAATGATTTTTAAGGTGACCTCTCTTTGTAAGTCCCCAGCAGAGTCGCCAGTTCTGTCATACGGTGAACTGACTTTTTGTGTTTTTTTAATCGCAATGTCGCGGTTAGCAAGAGTCGCCACCGACTTTTCTTTTATCCAATAAGGAAAGGTGGAAAAGAATAGGAAAGACCTTAATTTAGATTCTTAGGTTCGGGAGGTACATTATACAAAGGGAAGGTGTTAGCACCCTTTGTATCCATGGTTATCCATGGGCTCTTAATTGCTCAATCATTTATGTTTTTCTCGTTTGAAAAAGTGTTTGAAAAATGTGTAGAAAATGTTTTGAAAATGAGAACTTAACTTTGTAATGATTCTTGAATGAATGTATACAAAGTGGTTATCTCGTTTAGTTTTGAAAATAGTTTAGAAAAATATAACTCGGCTATGATTCTAGTGCGAATGTATGCCAAGTGGTGATCTTCTAATGGAGGTTTTGAAAAGTGTAAGGTGTGAAAAGTAGTTTTAGGTTATGAATGAGCAATTAAGGGTTATACCTGTCCGAGGTCTTTCTGGGCATTTCCTATCCTTATGAGGGTAAAACTGTCCTTACTATTGAGGAGTAAGCAGTTTTATCCTTTGGATGTAGAAGGGTCATCGAAGGGTCATTGATTGGTCATCGAAGGCAACAGTTGTGAGGATACCTTAGCATTCGAAGGGACGATCATCATTTAACCGTAGGCTACATCGAAGGGTCATCGAGGGACAAAATCATATATTCGAAGGCAACATCCGAGGGACTATGATTTATTTTATGATGATTTAATCGAAGGGTCTTGGCTAAGTATATCCCCACATTCGCGGGACATGACCGTAATACTGTAATCGCAGGGTAACAAAGAGAGGTCCGAGATCGCCTGTTTAACGGCAAAGTTTTACAATTAATTATATAGCCGTGATCAAGTAGGTAATTAGGTCCATATTAAAATCGATGAAATCAATACATTAAAATCAGATAAGTAATTGAGGGTGGATTTCCACATTAAAATTAATACATTAAAATTAATTAGGTAATTTAGGGTGAAACTCCACAAAGGGTATCCCACAAATAAAGTGGAATACTTAGCCGGCCGTTTCTTCGAGAATATGTAAGCCTTTACACCATTCAACACACGGGTTAGAGCATTGAGATAAAGTATGATTTGACAATTGCACCATAAAATAAACATAACAGTCATGAACTCAGGCCAAATGATGCAGAACTATAATAAATCATGATTAGATAAACATAAGATAGAACAGCAAAGAGACAAAGCAGCCACTGTCCCGTTCGCCTCTGCTTCGCCTAGCGAAGGCTCAGCGAATGCTCGCTACAGGCTCGCTTAGCGATGTGCTAGCGAGCGGCCACGGGTTTGGAGTTTGACAGCAGCATGACCTCCGAAAACCTGAACTTTTATGGCATTTGATTACAGGAATAGCATGGACAAACATTCATGATATTCAAGCATATTTAAATTAGCATGTGAAATCAAATTACATATTCGAAACTCCAATCATGATGCTTTATGGATATAGAGATTACCAATTAAAAGCATAAAATAGTAGTGATGCGCAAACCTGTTTGCAACTAAGCTGCTATGTTGAAAAGACTGATCGCTTTTGGTATCGGATGGAGTTGGGCGGCGGTAGCTTCGGAGCGGAGGAGTGGCCTTCAGGGTTTCTTCACTCGGAACTCTCTAAAGTAGCCTCCAGGGTTTCTGTGCCAGGGTTTTCGTCCGTCTTCCTCCGTTTTCGTCCGTCTTCTTCTGTTTTTTTCGTCCCCCTTTTCATTACTGAAGTGCTGGTATTTATAATGCTCTTTTTTGTGACCTAATGGGCTCAGAATGAAGCCCGAAATTTTCTGTTGTCTGTCAGCTTCGCTAGGCGAGCTGGTAGCGAACGTGTAGCGAACGTTCGCTAGGCGAGCGTGTAGCGAACGTTCGCTAGGCGAGCGTGTAGCGAACGTTCGCTAGGCGAGCGTGTAGCGAACGTGTAGCGAACAGGCCAGTTTTGGGCCATTCGTGAGCTGGGCCTTCGTTCCTTTGAGATCAGTGTCATAAAAATGAGTCGGAGCGCCCTGAAAAATGTCTTGAAATATTAATGGGCAAATTTTGGGGTATGACAGTTATATTTGTGTTGTTTAGACAAATGAAACTGAATTTCTACTAGCTAAATATATATATATATATATATATATATATATATATATATATATATATATATATATAGAGAGAGAGAGAGAGAGAGAGAGAGAGATATTCACCTCGGTTGGAAATAAAACTGAGGTGAAAAGTAGCGTACTTTTAGATTACAAATAAAATATTCAAGGAGATGTCACTTTTAATGAGATAAAAACATAAACTGAGGTTGATGAGATATAAAATACAAATGATATGATTCTATCACATAATTTATAGTTTATGTGTCAAGAAAATGACGCAGGTCAGTCAAAATGAGATTGAAAACAAACAATAAATGACAAAAAATAGGTTATACCCGTCGGTTATTAACAAAAATTGACGTAAATAATGACATTTTTCCCTCGGTTATAACAAAAACCGAGAGGTGTATGGCATGTGCTGCATGGTTTGAAAATAAAAAATAGTGTTGTTCGAAATCGAACTAATGATCTTTTCAATTATCCCCTCGATTATTCAAAAATCGGGGAGTAAGGTGGCAGGTTTCATTTCGTCCTTCGTTATCTCGCTTGTCTAACCGAGGTAAAATCTCCTTCGTGTCCGGATAAAATGGGTATATTTGTAGTAATGTAATTAATTAAGGATAGTCTAATTAGGACTTGTGACTTAGGGATTAACGTGCTCTAGCACATAGTCTGAGATTTCAATTGGTCTGAGGGAGGAAAATTAATGCTTCAACTAGTGAGCTGCACACCAAAGGATTGAGTGCAGTGGTACGGTTAATCTGTTGTGTAACTCATGTGTCTCTGCATATCTGTTAATGCACATTTCATCAATAGAATTGAAGTAGAGATTCTAACGAAAAGACCTAATTTCCTTTATCATCGTGTCTTTTTCAAAATTTATTTTCTCTTGTTTTCGAATCAAACAAACAATTTTCAAAACCTCCCTTATATTACGTTAACTCGCACTCGATTTTCTTATTAAAATCCAATTCTCGTGGAGATAAATCTTTATTATTACTTTAATACGTACTAGTACACTTGTTAGTTTTATTATCATTCTCAAACAAAACACACTAAATTAAAAAATCATTATTTTTCTTCTTGAAAGGGTTGTGTCCAATAAGCTCATAATTTAGCATGTTCCCGCATTTGCACAAATTGTAGCTACTTTGACCAATCATTTGCCAACAACTTCCTTTCAAATTCAAAGTTGCTTTTCTTAAGTCACATTAATCTTGTGGGAGAGTATTAATGTTGAACATTTTATATAAATAAAATTATAAAAATAAATTATTAAATCTTCAAAATCAATTTGTTAGATTAGAGAGACAAAGTAGTTAATCCAATAAAAAATTTATTAGAAACTCTAATTGCATCATCAGCTCTATAAATATATCATTTGTAACTTATTTACATCTGAAAATTCATTTTTAAAATTTCACAATATGCAGTTTTCATTTTCTATATATCTTTTTATTAAATAGAAAACTAATTTAAATAATTTTTCATAAAAAAGTATTTAAGTGTTTCATCCTTTTACTACATTTTTTTAATTATAAAATTGAAAAAAATAAATAAAATGAGAAACAATTTTAATTAGCTTTTCATTAAAATTACTTTTTAGAGATATTTTATAAATAAATAAAAAAGTTTTTATCATGTTAATTTTTTTAACAATGAGTCATTTCATAAGATGTTTATGCAACATTAATTTCCACAGATAATATATGTGAAAAAATAAAACAATGATGTGATGTGAATGCCACTAAAAAAACTTGTATTCAAGGAAGGACCAAAGCAAGCTATGATGAATATATTTGAATTTGTTTCATAAGTGCAGACAGAACATATCATGCTTCGTAGGACTCACTATTATGTTTATCCTTCAAATTTCAAACCCTAGGTACAAAAATAAAACCTTATGTGATCTTGTTTTTTTGGCTCTAGATATTCCTCAAACACAATCATTGATGCATGAATCATACATCCCCAAACACGTACCAAACATCCCCATTTAACAAAATCATATATTCTTGATTCTTAATTTTTGGTAAAACATTAATCTTTTTCCCACATAAGATTCTCTTCACTATTTTGTATAATAGGTACAATTCATCAAGCACTTACTTACCCTACGATTCAAAATATTATGAATATATAAAATAAAAATAAGCAATCGCAATCAAAGTATCAAAAAATATTTGTGAGAATCCAATTGTGTTATGACCTTTTGTTTGTTTACTTTTGGAAAAGAATAGTAAAGCTGGTAATTTTGCAGCCAAATAAATCCACTTGTCTCTCCTTTTTTTTTTTAGATATAATTGATTTATATATAAGGACATACCTACAACAACAAATTTCTTTTTTTTTGGGGTGGGGGGATACAACAAGAAATTTCTACACTTGATGTTGTGAGGAAGAAATATTCTGAACAATTATTGTATGAAGCTTTAATTTATTTTACGAGAGAAGCAACAAGAAACATAATAATATTGCTTATCTTTTGTGTTTTGAGAAGTCAAAAGCTGTGTAAACTTAAAAAAACTCTTAAATAATAATTTTAATATGTTATTCATTTTTTTTATAATATCATATTATAGATTTTTATTGTCTTCATTGACGACATTATTGATGCATATTAATTTATTGTTCAATAGATAAGAATTATGATCTTCAGTTAATTTGATCTAGAATGAAATAAAAGAGAAATTTGGAAATCCAAAATGGAAAAAAAAAACCACCTGCCTAGAATCGACCGTTCTCGTCCCAAATAAAATAAGGAAAAACTAATTTAATTGAGTGTGGGTGTAGGAGCGGAGAAGACAAAGTTTTTTAATTATGCCGGTGGGGGCGAAAGCATAGAAGAATACTCGATTTGATTTAACTTGATGTTTGTTGTTATGAATTTTTTTATAAAAAGAATATATTGCTTTTATGCGTAGGTGTGTGGCGAGGCACGAAAACCCAATTCCTGTTGGGGGCGAGGATTATTAGGGTAGGATGCATATCCCGTTTAAAAGAGCGTCAATGACAATACAAATCTATGTGGATGAAAGAACTTTCACTTGAGGGATAACATTGTTGATAGACCCACACTGAGGGGGAGTGTTGAGAAAAATAAATGTGAGTAGGAAGTGTTGAGAAACAAGTGTGGAGAAGTCTCATATTGATTAGAAAAATAGATACTTGAGCATTTATAAGTGAGAGAACCCACACATCTATCATCTTCAGGTTTTGGGTGAGTATGTGGTGTGTCACTCATAAGGTGTGTTGCTCATAAAGAAAGACTTTGATGAATGTAAGAATGCTCCCTCGTGTTGACCCCGAAGAATTGATGACTCAACAATGGTATCATGAGCTATTGGTTCGAGTGAAGGATCGACTCACTTGTATCTAAAGTCATCCCCACATGGTGGTGGGTAGGAGGTGTCTCGTTAAAAAGTGTCAACGAAATACAAATGTATGTGAATGAAAGAGCATCCGCTTGAGGGGGAGCATTGTGGATAGACTCACACTTGAGGGGAAGTGTTGAGAAAAAGCAAGTGTGAGTTAAGAAGTGTTGAGAAATAAAGTCTAGGGAAGTCCCACGTTGATTAAAAAATGGAGACTTGAGATTTTATAAGTGAGAGAGCCCACACTCCTACCACCTTAAGATTTTGTGTGAATATGTGATATGTCTCTCACAAGGTGTGTTGCTCATAAGTTAAAGAAAAACGAAAATGAAAATTGATCCTTTGTAATGACCCCAAAGAATTGATGACCTACACTATTTGGGATTCTAACCTTACAAAAATCCTCAGATGACCTTTTGTGGATGGTCATGCTAGATTGACATATAAAGCTTAAAGATACTACAATTGCATTTTTGACTCACATTGTCCATCGAATATGGATAGCAAGACATGAGATGAGGTTCAAGAATCCAAAAACTTGTGTGTAGGTTGTACTAGAAAACATTTTGGCTTCAACTAAGATTAGGTCCTTGATCTCAAAAGGTTGGATTGCAAATTGTAGGATAGAGCACGACATTCTAGATAACCTACACAATGAGAAAAGGTACGAAAACACTCATAATATTATTGTAGTTTTTTGTTGAAGAAAATCACATTTTGTGGGAAAAGATAAACACAAACGACTCAGTAAGAGATAACTTAGCAGCAATAAGAGATAACTTAGTATCAGAGGATGCAATTGCAAAAGACCACCATGGGGTTTTCTAGGAGCTTTCTCTGCTCACCTCAGTGAAGTGAATGGTTTACAAGCGTAACTTCTTTCTATTATGATAGCGTTAGAAAATGCAAAAGGTTGGTAAAATGTCTGGATAAAGAGTGACTCCCATATTTCCCTCCAATGTATCATGAAGGATAACTTGATACCTCGAGATCTCTGTAATAGATGGTTTAATTGCAAGAATATTTGAATAAATAGGATTTAGAGTCATATTTATCGAGAAAGAACAAATGTGATAATAAGCTTGCTAATCATGGTCAAACAATTTTGAATGTTCAGTGGTGGGATTCTCTACCTCATTTCATTAGGGAGAAGTTCTTTAAAGGTAAGTTTGATTTATCGAATTTCAGATTTGCTTGACCTATGAATTTGAGGAACAATTGTCAAATGTACATGCTGGTTGTCACTTTTCACTCTAAGGAGAGAATAATATTACATCTAAACCATGTTTAATCCCAATCCCTATTACAAACCCCACATATCATCATGAGAATAATGTATCCTTCAAGCCATGTCCAATCATTAATAATTTCCACAATTTTCTGATTCATTGTTGTTTAATAATTAAATGAAGATCAACTGCATGTCTCGTAAATATTATGGATCAACTCAACCCCTTCGAAAGTACTTACCTCGAAGTGAAAGCTATTGAGAAATAGATTTTATTTGAAGTAGGCTCTTCATCGTAGAGGTATCATTCAAAATCTAAATATGCGCCTGTATCCATTATGCCAATCGAATTTCAAAAATGTCAATCATCTTTTCTTCCAATGTCCATTCTCTTGCTCAATTTGGTCAATAATAAATTAACAACTAGGGATTAAAGGTGCTAATTATGTATATAGTGAATCATTTTACATAACTTTGGACATATCTCTTTTTTTTAACGCAAACATCAATTGATTAAAAAGGGGTTGAAAGGAGCCATACAAACAATGTTATCTTCCAATAAAGGAATGCGACCAGATCAAGTTCTAGATCATAGAGACTTGCCTACTCCCACCATGTGGTGCACATTTGCATTACAAAATCCATTCAAATATATAAGAGTCGCAGATTTGAATTCTCTTAGGAGAATTTTACAAACATTCACTATTAGATTTTGAGCAATTAAAAAAACTGTTTTCATTAATACAATCAACTATAACCAAAGTTTCCAACTGAAAAATAACATCATCTAACTTTAACTCCTTAGTCAACTAAAAAATCCATTTAATGGCGAGAAATTTGATCATACTAGTATCAACACAACTAGAGAATCAATTACAAACGACAAGAAAGATGTCAACATTAGAATTTTTAACGACACAACTCAAAGACATTGTTCCATCGCCGAAGCACTGCATCAAATTGAATTATCCAAGAACCACTAAAAAAGAACCACAATCTCCTTATGCAAATTTATCTCCATGAACCACTAACAAATTAAATAAAATAAAAATATAAATTATAATTTCTCATCATTAATTTTTTATTGATAATTTGCAAAATAAACCACATGTCTCTCCTTTTATAGATATGATTGATTTTTACACAAGGACATGCCAACACACACAATTATGTACATTTGATATTGTTTGTAATATTTATTTTAAAATTACAATATAATACACACACAAAAAAAACAAAAAAACACTTGACATCATTACTCGTTTTCCTTATTTTGAAATTTTCATTTTTTATTATCCTAATATTGTGTGGTGGATTAAAAAATGGTACAATTCAAGTGGTGCAAAAAGGACTCTTCTCTTTTCCTACCTCATGTTCCAAACACTTTTTTGGGGACTATAAATTCATCCCTCCCCCATCACTTCTTCAACACACCATTCTCATTCCATCTTTCATTTCTATCCCTTTCTTCCTACCTAAGCCTCTTTTTCCTTCCCAATCCTTAAAAAAAACATAACACTATTTTAGTATTTTTCACCTTACTTTGAAGTTTGAAACATCCTAGTTAAGATTAAGACACAAACATTAATCATGGCTGCAACTGTGTGTCACCCTGGATTACAGTTACATCTTGAACCTCAACTTGTTGAGTCAAGAACATTAAGATTAAGGTTACCTTCTCCAAAACAATCCATTGATTTAGCCTTCAAATCTTGTTTCCATGATTCAAACATTAAAACTCAACAACATCATGAAGAAAACATCAACATCAACATCAACAAAACAGAAACTTTTCAAAGCAAGCCCGACAATGGTGGTTGGAACTTCGTTGATGCTCTTTCCAATATCTCACAAAACACAACCACTGCCGCTTATGTTCATCCTCAGCAGAAACGTTCCTCTTTGGTTCTGAGTCCAAAGAGTCTTGAATTGTGCACAGAGAATCTCGGCAATGAGAGTGGTACTGACATTGTGGAAAACGACATGTTATTGTCTTTAATGGGAAAAACGGAGGAAAGAGAACCTTGCCGTCAAGTTGTAGGTGGTTCTAAGAAAGCGAAGATTCAGAATTTTCCACCACCTTTGACGACGATAAGAGGATCGGAATCTCTTCGTGTTAGACCTCACCGTGAAGATGGAAGATTAGTGATTGAATTCACTAAAGTCCCACCGAGAACATCTTGTTTTGAAGCTGATAGAAGCCATGGCCGTCTTCGCCTTTGTTTTTCGACAAATCAAGAACAAGAACAAGAAGAAGATGACGATGATGGTGTGATAGATGAAAATGAAGAAGCACTCAATGAAGAAGAATTGTCTGAAAATGAAATGATTGGAGAAGAAATAAAAGATGTTGAAGAAGAAGAAGAAGAAGATACAGAGGAGGATGTGGTGGAAAGTGGAATTGTTGTTGCATGTGAAGAGAGTGAAGATAAAGATAGTGATGTAAGAATGAAAAAGTTAGAGAGTTTTGGAAAATGCAAAGGTGGTGGTGGTGAGAGTGAAAACAATGAGACCATTTGGATGGCTGCTACTGCATAAAATTATGATATTTTAGTATCTATTTAACTATGTATTGATAAACAAATAAATAAATAAAAACAATTTATGTATATTTGAGGTTTTTGTGAATGAAGTTCCTTTTGTTTTGTTTAATGAATTTCTCATGTTTTGATCTCATAGATTATGGTTCTGGTCGGTAGTTATTATGGTTACTCTGTTTCAAAGAGAACACACGCGCAGTGATGCTGATGCAAACTGCAGCACAGTGAATGAAACCAAGCAATTTGTTAATAAAAAAGTATCCTATTTTAACATGATTGAATAAATTGGTTTTAATGATAAAATTAATATCATTTATTAAAATATTCTTATTATTTATAGTTAAAATAATAGTTGAATTAAGTGAACATCAATAAATAAGAGTATTATACGGGAAAGATAATAATAAATATTGAATTAATATTGTAAAAAGATAATTATTTTTTAGAAAAAAAAATACAAATGACATTTTTATAAATCAAGGAGTGTGAGTTTTACAAAAATACATGAATAAGGGTAGAGTGATTAACTTTCTATTTTTGTTAATAACAGAATCTAAGAACAAAACTCACACATGTTAAATATACAAAATGTTAAAAGTTAAGAAATAGTAACTTTTTTTAATACACGTCACAAAATGTTAAAAGTCGAGAAATAGTAATTTTTTTAATACACGTCTCTTCCTCTTCGTATATCCAAAATATTTTATATAAATATTTTGAGTTGCATTTTTGTCCTTGATAAGTGGATGCGATGACTAACAATTAAAAATTATTTTTAATTGTGTAAAATTATTAAATAGGATATTTTATATTTTAATCTTTTTTACATAATTAATAATTTAATAAATTTATTAATTAAAATTTTAGAAGGCAATCAGAGTCTAAAATTTATTTTTTGGAATATATGGTCAATTTTCAAAGACTCATTTTCATTTCAAAATACTTACGCAATAAATTTCACATGCCTAAGTTATATAAATTCTTATATTATATTAAGAAAAAACAATATGAGATTATACTGCCAACATCACTATAACTCACCTTTCAACTTCAACATATAAATAAAGAACTCGATTTGTGTTACACACAATTAAACATACTCATATGAATGCAGTAATTCTTATTCAAAGTTGTAGTATGAATCCATAAATGAGTTCCAATAGAACAACTCAAAAGCTATATACATCACTTTTATGCTCACATTAGAGGCATAGCCGATTTGAACAATTATACAACAAAAAATACAACTACAAACACACTCATTATCTATAACAAAGTTTTGAAGTAAATGTATATAGCTTTGAAATTGTTCTATTGGAACTCATTTGTGGATTCATATACTACAACTTTGAATAAGAATTACTGCCTTCATATGAGTAGGCTTACCTGTGTGTAATGATAAATTCAGTTATTTATTTGTATGTTGAAGTTGAAAGGTGAATCGTAGTGGTGTTGGTAGTACAGTCACACATTTTTTTCTTAGTATACTATAAGGATTTATATAACTTGAACATGCGGAGCTTATTGCATAAGTATCTTAAGATGAAAGTGGATCTTTGAGAATTGACCATATATTCCAAAAAAAATGGGTTTTAGGCCCTGATTGCTTTCTAAAACTTTAATTAATAAATTTATTAAATAACAATTTATTAAATTATTAATTATGTAAAAAAGTATTAAAAAACAAAATATCCTACTCAATAATTCTTCCACGTAATTAAAAAAAAAATTTAATTCCTAATCATCACAACCACTTATGCAAAAGTGGAGGGAGACCATAAAAATTCAAAGGTTATAAAAATTAAAGGACCAAAATAGTTGGTTTTGTAATAGGGACGCCAATTAATTATAAATTATAAAGTCTAAATTAAAGGGTCCAAAAATAAATTTAAGCCAAATATTGATGAATATAATGAATATGTATTGACCTTATAAAATAGTTATACACTATTGTTTAATAAAAAACTAATAAATTTCCTCATATGCATTAGCAAGACACTTCCTTCTTCTTCTCACCCTTAGGTTATGTCTTCAATTTTTTTTTACTATATGAGTTTATCCTATTTTAAATACATGCACCTCTAAATGATATACACCCTCTTAATTGAACACATAGATTAATAACATGTGCCCTTTTCCCTCCATGACATGTTAAGGATTAGCATTCCTAGAACTATTTGTATGTAGTTTACTTCTTTGGGCTTAAGCCCTCCTTTTTAAAAAAACAAACAATAAACACACATTTAATTTAATATAATTTATTACTTAAAAATACTTTATTATCTCTAAAATACTATTCTTTCAAATAATAATTAAAGTAATAAAAAACAAAATATACTATTAACAATTTCAATTGATCATCAATTCACTATAAATGCATATAATATAATCACTCTAGCAAATACACATACACAAAAATTTAACTATAATATCACTTATATATCAAATAATTATATATAAAAATTTAATTAAAATAAAACTATAACTTGAAATATTTAAAATAAAGCTATGCACACATTTATCATATTTTAATTCAAACCCAACCATAAAAAAAATACTAATTCATACATACACATAGAATCATCTGAAAATGATAGCTATTAATTTATTAGGTGACATATTTTTTTACATATATAAAAATTATATCATAAATTTGGCGTGTTACAATTCTTTGCTCGTTAGAGAAATTTCATCCCTGAAATTTATAAAAAATAATAAACTAACTAGCACTTATTTTAGCCTCTACAAGAATTTAAGGTTCATAAAATTCAAACTTTATTTTCTATTGGATAAAAGTAAAATATGCATATCCTTTATTACTCATATTATTATTAAAATCCTAAATTTGATAGAATTCAAAACACTAACTCACTTTAAATATAAAAATATAAAGATACAAAACTCATTGATAATGCTAAGATATAATGACATATGGTCACTTCTTAAAATAAATAAAAACATCGTATATGTCTATGAAAAAAAAAGAATGTAGTCATCGAATAATTTTATCGAGATATAACACGTCATTTCATATCACCAATCTTTTTCAATTTATTTTTAATAAAATAACACACCCTCTTACTTTTATATACGCGCGCACACGTACACACATTCATATTTTCTCACATCATTGATTAGTTCAATTCAAAATATTCAAATCTTCTATATCAACTTCTTATGAAAATTACTCAAAAAATATACTCGAAATTTACGAGTATCATTTATGCAACACATGTATATATCATCTATCCTAATCATTTATGTAACACATGTATATATCATCTATCCTAATCATCATAATTACAAATTTATACTTTCATTTTGTTTAATATAATTAAAGTTATCCTTTAAATCTCATGAAAAATACATGCATACCTTAAACTTTCACACAATTCAAAATAAAAATACCTTAAACTTTCACACAATTCAAAATAAAAAGTCCAACAAAATTAAAATTGAGTCATAGTCATTATGTTATAATTAGATAACAAACACGTAAGCTCACAAAACAATATTAACACCTACTAGAAGCATACACTCTTTAAAATTCTTAACTTAAAAATCACATGTCTATCCTAAAACGTAAAAAAATTCGCAAAACATATCATAAATAGTTTATATATTCTTATTCATCAAAATGTAACATGCAAGAAGTCACTAAGGCAATCATGATGTTTTAATACAGTAAATCAAGTTAATTAAACACATACAACCTACTTTACAATTTTAACATAAAAGAAAAAAAACACCATAACTATTTTTTATAATTTGGATAGTAAAATAAAAAGTGTTTAACAACAATATATAACTCACCAGATGCAATCAAATATAATAAACTATAGATCTATTAAATTCTAAGACTTAGTTTTATTTTCCATACTTTATTCTAAAATTAATTTCATAACAAAAATAAATAAAGCATAATTCACATAGCTAAATTATAAAATTTTAAAACTTAAAATAATTTTAAAAAAATTGTTTAAATCTTTAAGAATTACCCACGAAAACACACCTAATAATTCTCACAAACTATAATCATTTAGAAACTAATAATATAAACAAGGTCATAGTAAAAAAGATTCCTAACATATTCAAGCAATTATTCAACTCAAAATTTATATTCACTTCAACATAGTATACCAAAACTAAACATAAACATGATAATAAATCTAATATGAGGGAAACAACAATTAGGAACAAAACTATCATACTCGATTTGTATTTGTTTCTTTTCTAAATTTTTTTATATAATTATTTTACATTGTTCGATTTGCAAAAGTCAGAAGAAATTACAATAAAATTAAAATTGTTTCATATTATTAGTGACTTCATATAAAAATATATATAAAATATGCACAACTTATAGTCATTTAGATAAAAAAGAATTGACATATATAATTATACAACAATAGAAAATATTTTTATCTATCACTATTGTATTTAAATCAATATTTATTATTTCTTAAACACAACATATAAAAGTGAATCATCTAAACATGGTTACTAGTGAAGTATGATGACATGCTAGTAAGCATATAAACCTCATTTTTAGTATCTCAATTAAATCTGAAAAAAGAATATCTAACATGTTTGTTTACTCTAATTCTTGAAGATGGAATAAAATATATCCATATACAAAAAATACAAAAATTGCAATGTTAATTATAATTGAAATCATACTTATAAATCATATTTAAACTAAAATTTACTTTACTTATAAAGAATTTACTTTTCTAACATTCTTTTAGAAAAATAACACAATACACTTATAACACTTTTATATATTACACTCATATAATAAAATCAATTAATTTAGAGAATTTAGCACTTAAATCAGACGATTGAAAAGCAATCTACTCCTAACAAATTCTTTATAGACTATCAAACAAAAGAGAAGTTAAAACAAGAATAGACCAATGCATATTCACATACATTCAAATAATTGAGAAAGAAAAGGATAAAAAAACAATAATTAACATATTATTTTATAAACACACATTTATGCAATTGATAAGTTAAAATGCTATTTTGAATTAATAAACACTTTAATTAATTAAAATGCAATCAAAATATTTATAAAATAATAATAATAATAATAATAATAATAATAATAAAAAAAAAAATTGATGTCGCCTCTTTTATCGACCATGATTTGGTGGGGTAATTACTTCCTCCAAAACATGAAGTCAATTACTTATGGTAACCATAACTATAATAATTTAAATACAATTGTATGTGATTAATAGACTTTTAACACGATTATAGAGTGTGAAAGTGACGTCTCACTCTCACTCTTGCAAAACATTTCAAATTACACTCATTAATAAATTGATTTTAATTAATAATTAATAACAAAAATATAAGAGATTATAGTTACGATAGATACACATATTGATTATTCAATAATCATAACATTTATTTATACTTATACAATTTAGATAATTCGGTAAATGCACATTTACACAAACAACAATGATTATTACAGTTATAGAAAAACATTATAAATAGTTAGTAAACATAGAAACTAAAGTTAATATTATAACAAGCACATTAAAATTTACTCAATCAATTAAACACATAAACAAAACTCAACTCATAACAACAATAGGATTAACTCAACATTAAAATAACATCTTAAAATATGCACACAATCTGTCAAACCGCTAATAAAGTGCATAATGAAAACATGATAGACTCCAAACATATACAATCTGATTGGACCAAGACTCTGATACCACTAACATGACATCCTAAATCTCAAAATAATATATTTGATATTTATAGATATTTAAAGCGTTCAAAACTAATAAAATTTACAAATTTAAAAAACTTTTTGAGATAAAGGACATCACTTCGTCCACTTACACATTACAAATGATACTAGAAAAAAATATATTAATATAAAACAATTTTACATCGATATACTGAATATTTATAATATTTTAATGAGAAAAATAGAAGTATTTTAAAATAGTTTTCTCAACCCAATGTCACCTATCAAAGCGATATACTGTGATTTTGCAAACGTATGGTCAAACCAGACAAATACAAAAAGAGTGAGCATCAAAAACATGTAACATTGTAAAATAATTGATAAAAGCATGTAATTTATCAAGTAACCATTGTATCATTTTGAATCACATTTAACAAAATTCATCAATATCAAACATTTGTATAATTCATAATTTCAAGATATAAATATTCTTATTTCAAATCAACCTTAATAAAAACAATCAATATGAATCATGATAACCATCAAGTTTAATCAAAATTAAATTATGATGTGCATTCTCTTAGACTCTAAAGTTCTTCTCTTTCTTTGATATCATTTTACTCTACAGAGAATCGTGCTTCTCTCTATGATACTACACTACATCTATAATCCTAATGCAAACATGATTCTCTCAATTGATACAACACTTGTGTAATACTTCTTTCAAATGATATTGTATTATATTCCATGGTTTAATTTTAGGTGTTCTTCTCTCAATTGATAATGCACTTATGTAATACTTCTCTCAAATGATATTGTATTACATCATTTGATTCAATTTTGTGTGTGCTTCTCTCAAATGATATTGTATTACATCATTTGATTCAATTTTGTGTGTGCTTCTCTCAAGCGATACCGCACCATGTGTAATACATCTCTCAAGCAATATTGTATCACATCCTTTGATTTAATTTTGGGTATGCCTCTCTCAAGTGATATTGCACAGTATGATCGATTCTCTCTAGTGATATTGTGCCACATCCGGCATGATACTTCTCTCTATTTGATATTGTATCATACCAGCCATATAAACTATTTACTTCTCTAACATCAATTAGGCTTGTCAGGCTCAACCTATATGGGGACAAGATAACATTCACGTCAAAACTCCTAACGTCTACTCTCTCTCATCTTTGACCTAGGCTACTCTTTAAGAGTACCTTCTTCAGCATGAGTTAGAACAACCATTAATTCATCATCTATAGGAAAATATAAAATATTTTGACACCCCAATTTCACAACATCCTTATCATCATTTATACATCAATGTGTTTCATACATTTAAACATCACATATTACATATTTATCATAATTAGATATATCAATTCATTTTAATCCATAAAGGAACAATAATAATTATTATAACATCTCAATTACAATCACAATATTTACTACTAACAATTCTTCAAATCAAGAAGTCATAAAATCTCAATTTCGTCACATCAAATTCATCATTTTGACATATTTTTTTATGTATTTTATATCTTCACACATCACTTAACATAACAATATACTTATAAGTGAATCAATTCATAATCTAGCATACAAAGTATTCATACAAAGTCAATTATAGTCTCAATATCATCGACAATACACTATTATGACAAATTATCAAATAAACTCATTTGTCACATATAATAAACTCATAATTATATCAATTATCAAATAATTATGACAATTAGATAACTATAACATTATACACATGAGCAGAATGAAACACAATCTTTTGCAATAGCATCAATTATCACATATTCAACATAAATTAAATCAATCAAGACGTTATTAAAATTTCTAATTCCTCTTTTAACCCCACACTTCCATGTTTGCGCATTTATTCAATTATTTTTTCTAGACTACAACTATTGCAACAAGGACCAAATGAATTTTAGGAAAATATGATTATCTCGTTCATCTTACTTATTTTAGACTCATGATTCAAACTCACTCTCACCCCATACCTTATTTTGAAACTTTATCATATGAATCCATATCCAACAACAATGATCTTGAATTTGTTCCAATCTTTGTCTTCCAATTGATCAAATTTGATGATATAAAGTTAAATATCAAAATTTAAATATGAAAATAGGCTTAAAAAGTTAATTTCAAAATTTGGGTCATAAAAACTTATCCCAAATCAGAAATTAAACTGGTGGTTAATACTATTAATATTTTTATGGTCGTTTTGGCGTTGGTTTCACTCAAATCAGAGTTATGATGAAGAAGAACAAATTAAAATTATGGGATTCAATAATGGAGAAAAAATACATTTTTAGGAAGTAATAGAATGCTTAAATAATCAAATAAATATAAAATAATAACTAATTTAAAGATAAAAAAACTCATAAATCGAAGAAAGTGTTTTTTCATTGTTGTTTGACATCATAATATATTTTCTCATATGCATAAGCACGACACTTCCTTCTTATTCTCTCATTAGCGCTACTGTAGCAGCCATTATGTCATATATTTAATTTGTTTTGTTTAATTGTTCTTCTTTTATTATTATTATATGAACTTATCCTATTTTAAAGACAAACACCCCCTAAATGACATACACCCCCTTAATTAAAAATATCGATTAATAACATAAATATATGCACTCATTTATTTTATTTTATTACTTCAAAATAATATATCATCTCTGAAATACTATTCTTTTGAATAATATTTAAAGTAATAAAATATAAAATATAATATTAACAATTTTAATTGACCATCAATTCACTATAAATACATATAAAATAATCACTCTAACGAATACACATACACAAAATTTAACTATGATATCACTTATATATTAAATAGTTATTTATAAAAATTTAATTAAAATAATACTATAACTTCAAGTATTTAAAATATAACTACACACATTTATCACTATTTTAATCCATACGCAACCATAAAAAAAAATACCATTTCATACATACACATAAAGTCATCTTAAAATAATAGCTACTAATTTATATGGTGACATATTTATACATATATGAAAATTATATGTTAAATTTGGGGTGTCACACTAGTAATCTACATTTTCAAAGTCAGAAAATTAGGAGAGTGGGAAGTTCATGTTGCGTGAGAAGAAGGGACAGAGAAGCAGACGCATGATCACCTTCAACTTTGTCATAAGAAAAGAGCGTTGAAATAAGTATCGTAGAGGAAGTTCCCTTCTCAAAAGAACCTCTAGAGAGCCTCTCTGAATCATGATCATCGGTTATAGATATGATCTCATGGGCTAGGTGATCACTATTAAAGGGGGAAGAGTTCAAATCATAAGATATTTTTGCCCTAACTACGGGAGACTCATCGCTCTCAGAATGATCAGGAAAATTAACGAGACTATTGCTCATATTGGTTGAGATAAAGAAAATGTTAACG